>NW_025900444.1:0-71141 GCF_022539505.1 Lolium rigidum | reverse complement strand
CGCGACCAGAAGGTCGTACTCCTTCGCTCCGCCTCCAGCTCGCACCACCTTGTCCTCGGCTGCCTTCTCGTGCCTTGGCGGCCTCCTCGCAGCGGCTTTGTGCACCTTGGCGGCCTTGCCTTCAGCTGCTTTCAGCCGCGTTGGCGGCCTCCTCCAGCCTCGCCTCAGCAAGCACCACGCTGGCGTTGCCGCATCTTCCGAACACCTCTTTAAGCCTAGCCTCCGCAGCAGAGCTTCGCCGGCCTTCGCTGCCTTAGCATGGTCGAGACCAAGCTGGACATGCCGACGCTTAAGCTCCCCGTAGAGGGTCCGCCGGGCGCTTAGCTCCTCCCGGTGCTTCCGGACAAGTTTGTCCTTCTCGCCTAAGAATCGGAAAGCAAGTGTTAGCACAATTGCACTCATACGATGCGGAGAAAGCAAGTTAACCGGAAAACAAAAAAGGTACCTTGGAGTGCGGCAACCTGGACCTTGAGGGCCTCAAGGGAGGCTTCCGGGATAGCTGTTACGCGAAAAGCTAGTGAGTAACAAAGAAAGAAGAAAAGTTTTCGGTGAAAAGATGCCGGAGAGAGGAAGGAAACAAACCTTGGCAAGTGGCCGTGGGCCTCGGCGAGATCCCGGTGCTCCCACGAAGCTCCTCAAAGAGCAGCTTCCGGCATCGCCGGTGCTCTCGTTCAAAGGAAAATAATTGTGAGAAAGGAAAAATAAAGATCTTAACCCGAAACTCTGGGACCGGCTATGCCGGTTTTGCGCTTTTCTAGTTAAGTTTCGCGCTAAGAGCAAAGATCTTAACCCGAAACTCGGGACCGGCTATGCCGGTTTGCGTGCTCTAGTTAAGTTTCGCGCTAAGAGCAAAGATCTTAACCCGAAACTCGGGACCGGCTATGCCGGTTTTGCGCTTTTCTAATTAAGCTTCGCGCTAAGAGCCGCGCTCTCAACACGAAACTCGGGACTCGGGAGGATAGACAAGATCCGGAAAGAAACAAACCGGCATCAGCGAAAATTACAAGGAGATTGGAGAAACTTACCACGACATTGCCGGTGGCGTCGTACTGTGCACTCGTCGAACTCCTTCACGGCTCGCTTGAGTCGCATGAAGTGTTCTTCAGTGGACCGCGGCCCAGCCGGATCCGGCGCCGGAAGGCGGTCCTTCCCCAAGCCCTTCGTGGCGGCGGAGATGTCCGCCGCGTTCCACTTCTCGGCGTAGGGGAGAAGGTGCCCCAGCTCCTTGCCCTCGCGCTTGAGCTCAACGATCCGGCCCAGGAGGCCGGAAGGTTTCTCCGAGACCGCGGCGGCAGCGGGCCCGACGTGCAGCACCAAGGACCGCGAGCCGCTGAGCGCCTCCACGGCCTTTCCGCGCGACTCCCCCGGCTTGAGGCGCTTAGTGGTCTTGGGGGCTGCCGGCGGCGGCATCGGCGTAGTTGCGAGGGGTCCCTGGCTCGGCGGAGGTGTTGGCGTCGCCTCAGGGACAGGAGTTTCCGGCGGAGGAGTTGGCGTGGCGTCAGGCGCTGGAGCTTCTGGCGCTGAGGTGGAGGATGCCGGCGCGGAAGTTTCCGGCACGGCCTTGGAGGGGAAGAGCGCGAACTCTTCTTCTTCTTCTTCTTTCTTTCTGGATGGAAGGAACCAAAGGTTCCGACCGCCCGGCAGCTTCTTCATCGGCGCCGATGTTGCTGGCGCCGGTATCTTGGGTCTCTGGAGGGGAGGTAAGGTCCTCCTCCGCGCGGTGATCAGGAGATTTGGGGGCCGCGCGCCCCGAACTTGTAGTGCCCCCCGGAGGGGAGGCAGAGATGTTGCCGGCACCAGAGGGTGTCGGGCTTGAACGAGGAGGAGGAGTTGAGGTTCCAGCGGAGCCGGCAGAGCCCTCAGTCCTAGGCCCAAGCTTGAGCGCGGGGCTGAAAAAGGGAAATGGAAAGAATTGGAAAAAGCAGTTGGAAAAGGCTTGGCAAAAACAAGAAAAGCAAATGAACAAGTCTTACCCGGAGGAAGTGGGCATCTGTTTATTCTTGTAGCGCCTCGTGCCTACTTGCTTCCCGGATAAAGGCTCGGTCCGGAAGCGTTTGGCCGGAGGCTCTTGGCTTGGCCCGGCATCCGACGCCGGGGTCTTGTTCTTCTTGCCCCCGACAACGAGGTTGTCCAGAAACTCCCGGCCAACCTCGGCCTGTATCGGGGTGGCGTGCTCATGGATCTGCGGGTTGATGTTGGTTGAGGAAGGATCTACAGAGGAACAATGACGGTAAAATATGAGAAGTCAAATAGAGAAGCTACCTCAAGCATGGTCAGGTCGTCGGACGAACCAGCGGGCTCCGGCGGAGACCTGCCGAGGCGCGAGGCTGCGGTCTTGCCCATCTTCGCATCCTTCCGTAAAATGATGGGGTCGGGGTCGAACTTGTCCAAACCTCGCTTCGGGCAGGGCCTCGTCGGTCGGATAAGATGCCGGGGAAACGATCCTTGGCCTCGAAAGAACAACAAAGATAGAAAGAGGTTAATCACAATGCAAAAGTTACCGGTACGTCGACCCGAGTTGCGTAATTTCTTACATCTTGGGTCGGGGGTTAGTGGAACCGAGAGGCCGAAGGCCCCATTCCCGACTCCTCCGGCATGGCGGTCTGGCAAATCTGGCCGGCCTTGAGGACAACGTCCTTCTTGCTAAGGGGAATTCCGGTGATCTTTGTAGGATCACCGGGACCGTACATCTCGCTCATCTTGTGCATGCGGCGCTTGAGCGGAAGCACCCGGCGAGAGATAAAGGCGCGGATGATATCATCTGAGCAGATGTTGGTGTCCTTCATCACTTGCCTCATAAAGCGTATAATCCGGTTGGTCTCAATATGAGAGTCCTTCGGATTGTAGCTCCGCTTGGCCCTCGTGGGCGGCGCCGATTGAAGGGCGGCAGGTTGATAAGGTCCGGGCGCCCTTGTTCTTCACATAGAAAAAGGTCCCTTGCCATAGCCGGCAGGACTCGAGACCGGAGAACTTAAAAAGGGGCTCCCTTGACGGGAGCCGATGATGCAAGACCCACATTGAACGGGGGGTTGGGTTTAGGAATGTTCTTGCCCCGAACGGAATTGATCCGAAGAGCGAAGAAGCGGGCGAACGTCTCACGAGTGGGACGAATGCCGATGTAAGCCTCCATGAAGGTGGCATAGCAAGAGAGGTAAAAAATGGCGTTGCCGGGGAGATGGTGAGGTTGAAGTTGATAAAAATCAAGAAAGCGCCGGAAGAAATCGGACGCAGGAAGGCCGAAGCCGCGCTCAAAGTGAGCAAGAAAAACAACTCGTTCACCGGGTTCGGGCACCGGTTTGATTTCGTCGCGAGGAAGCCGGCAGGTCACTCCTTCCGGAATCCTCCTGGACCGGTATAGCCAGTCAATCTCATACTCAGTAACGTTGGAGCCCATCCAGGCCCCACGGGTGATACCGGAAGAATCCATACCGGAACCTTCGCTAGAACTACCGGATGCTTGATTGCTACCGGATGCACGATTGCTACCGGACTCGGCGTCCATCCGGGCAAGATCGGCGGTAAGCCCGTCGGAAGATCTGCTACGCCGGCTAGCAGAGGAAGAAGCAGAAGAAGAAGTAGAGGAGGATTCCGTACTAGACATGGAATTTGACAAGGAGAAACAAGAATCCCACAAGATACCCCCGCGTGAAGATCTACGAAAGAGAGAAAAAGCAAGAAAAAGAAGAAGTAAATACACTACCGAGTCGAGATCTAGAAAGCAAGCAAAAGAGGAGTAAATCCAGATTAAGCCTAACCTGAGGCGGCGGAGTAGTTGAGGAAAATGTTCGCCGGAGGAGCGACGAGCCAAAGACCGGCGAGATAGTCCGTCGGCGGCGAGGTGAGAAGAAGCTTGAAGAAGCACCAATGCCGCGGCGGGGGCAGAAGCGCTGCAGATGTTCTTCGCGCGACGAAGTCCAGCGACGTCCGACGAAGCAGTATCGAAGGTTCGCTGGGCGGCGGAGCTCAGGCGGCGAAGCGGAGCGGCGGAGGCGCAGAGAACGAGAAGTACTTGTGCGCGAGGAACTGGAGAATGCGAGAAGAGGAAGAAGGAGAAGCGGTTCCCCCTTATAAAGGAAGAGGGAGATGTGGGCCGAAAACCGCTGGGCCTCGGCGGTTTGGGTCGTGGGCCGCGACGGTTTGCTCCACGGGCCGCCACGTGGCACAGTGCTACATGCGAAAAAGTAATAAGCCACATGGAGGTGCACACGGATCCAGAGAAGCGGTTGGGATGTGCTGTGAAGCAGTTAATGCGCGCGCAGAAGCCGAAGGGAAGTGACCCCTGACACTGGCGCGTCGACCACGAGGCGCATGTCACCGACAGCGCGGGGCCCGAGATATTCTCGACGTCGCCGAGGAAGTGTTTAATGACTAAGATGCCGGAGGATAAGACACCGGATAACGTCTTAAGAAGAAGAGATAACGATGATCTGGGCAAAGATGCCAGATCCAAGCCTAAGGCCGGATAGATTAAACCGGTATCCTAAAATAAAAGAACCCGGCATGGTCTCGTTGGATAGGATCCGCCATACTATACCAGCTTCGGGGACTAATGTTGGGGGGATGACCCCCGGTATGCCAAAGGCATGCCAAACCGGATGGTTTGAGCCATCAAGATACCGGTTTAATGTTCGTACCGGAACTTAAAGATAAGAACTTAGCTAAGTGAAGCTAAGCCGGTATCCCCAAGAGGGGTATGCCGGAACCGGATAAGAAAGACACCGGGTTACCGGAAAGAAGAGCAGGTCGGCAGGACTGGTCAAAGATTCTCTCCAGAGCTAGAAGACAAAGATGAGCTAAGCAAAGTAACTTTAGACGAAGGGCTGACGATAAAGAGAAGGATGACGGTCAAAGAAGCCGGAGGATGTCAGCATCCCTGATTAAAGAGGACTCCGGTGTCTTCTATGATTAAAGTAGCTTTGTAAAGTAGTTTGTCTAGTCAAAGATGCCATTAGGGTTTCTTGCCCTGTAAGCCACCTCTCCCCTATATAAGGAGAGGGGGCAGCCCCTCTTACGGGCAGACTCGCGGGACACATGAACACAGAAGAACTTGTACTGAGAAACTTGTAGCCTGTTGAGATCAATAAAGATGATGATCTAGAGCGAGTTCTTCCTTATGTCTTTCTTCTTCAACCTCTAGCCTTGGCTAAGTTCTTGAGGAAACCATCCGGAAGTTCATTCCATCTAATCACAAACCCTCCCCCGGATCCTCTTGCGTCCATTCGGCCCCAACCTAAGCCATCCTATGGCATCTGTTTGTTCACCACGACGACATTATTAGAGAAGAACATTGGGCCGCCAACCAAAGCCATGTATCATGGTGGAAGTTTCAGTTTGGACATTAATCCTCAATCTCTTATGAGTATATTATCTGTTGTTGAATGCTTAAGCATTAAAGAGGAGTCCATTATCTGTTTTCTATGTTATCCCGGTATGGATCTCCTCAAGTTGAGATCTATCAAAATTGAGAAATCAAATGCGATCTATCTTCTTGGACCTTTGTACAGGTGGCATAGAGGTACCCCTTTGTGATACTTGGTTGAAACATATGTAATGCAATGATAATCCATGGAAATCCAAGCTAACTAGGACAAGGTGCGAGCACTATTGGTATTCGATGCATGAGGCTTGCAACTTATAGGAGGTTTTATGCATAACACATATGAATTATTACTACTGTTGACAAAATTGTTTCCATATTTTCAAAATAAAAAGCTCTAGCACATGAGTAATCCCTGCTTCCCTCTGCGAAGGGACTTTCTTTTACTTTATGTTGAGTCAGTTTACCTAGTTCTTTCTATCTTAGAAGCAAACACTTGTGTCAACTGTGTGCATTGATTCTCACATACTTTCTTATTTTCATTCATCATATTACTTTGTGTTGACAATTATCCATGAGATATACATGTTGAAAGTTGAAAGCAACTGCTGAAACTTAAATCTTCCTTTGTGTTGCTTCAAAACCTTCTATTAAGAATCTATTTATTTATGAGTTAACTCTTATGCAGGACTTACTGATACTTGTCTTGAAAGTACTATTCATGAAAAGTCTTTGCTATATGATTCAGTTGTTTAATCATCATCTTTACCATTGCTTTGAATCACTTCATTCATCTCATATGCTTTACAATAGTATTGATCAAGATTATGATAGTAGCATGTCACTTCAGAAATTATCCTTGTTATCATTTCCCTACTCGAGGGCGAGTAGGAACTAAGCTTGGGGATGCTTGATACGTCTCAAACGTATCTATAATTTCTTATGTTCCATGCTAGTTATATGACAATACTCACATGTTTTATATACACTTTATATCATTTTGATGCATTTTCCGGCACTAACCTATTAACAAGATGCCGAAGCGACAGTTCCTGTTTTCTGCTGTTTTTGGTGTCAGAAATCCTACACGGAAATATTCTCGGAATTGGACGAAACAAAATCCCACGGTCTTATTTTCCACGGAGCCTTCCAGAAGTCCGAAGAGGAGACGAAGAGGGGCGACGTGGCGGCCACACCCTAGGGGGGGCGCGGCCCCACCCCTGGCCGCGCCGCCCTATGGGGTGGGCCCCTCGAGCGTCCCCCGACTCTGCCCCTTCGCCTATATAATCTATCCGTCGCGAAAACCCTATTACCGAGAGCCACGATACGAGAAAAGTTACAGAGACGACGCCGCCGCCAATCCCATCTCGGGGGATTCTGGAGATCGCCTCTGGCACCCTGCCGGAGAGGGGAATCATCAACGGAGGACTCTACATCATCATGCCCGCCTCCGGATTGATGCGTGAGTAGTTCATCCTTGCACTATGGGTCCATAGCAGTAGCTAGATGGTTGTCTTCTCCTCTTGTGCTATCATGTTTAGATCTTGTGAGCTGTCTATCATGATCAAGATCGTCTATTTGTAATGCTACATGTTGTGTTTGTTGGGATCCGATGAATATGGAATACTATGTCAAGTTGATTAATTGATCTATCATATATGTGTTGTTTATGATCTTGCATGCTCTCCGTTGCTAGTAGAGGCTCTGGACAAGTTGATACTTGTGACTCCAAGAGGGAGTATTTATGCTCGATAGTGGGTTCATGCCTCCATTGAATCTGGGACGATGTGATGAAAGTTCTAAGGTTGTGGATGTGCTGTTACCACTAGGGATAAAACATCAATGCTTTGTCTAAGGATATTTGTGTTGATTACATTACGCACAGTACTTAATGCAATTGTCTGTTGTTTGCAACTTAATACTGGAAGGGGGTGCGGATGCTAACCCGAAGGTGGACTTTTTAGGCATAGATGCATGCTGGATAGCGGTCTATGTTATTTGTCGTAATGCCCTAAGTGAATCTCATAGTAGTCATCATGATATGTATGTGCATTGTTATGCCCTCTCTATTTGTCAATTGCCCAACTGTAATTTGTTCACCCAACATGCTATTTATCTTATTGGAGAGACACCACTAGTGAACTGTGGACCCCGGTCCATTCTTTTACATCTGAAATACAATCTATCGCAATCTCTGTTCTCTCGTTGTTCTTCGCAAACAAACATCATTCTCCACACCATACGTTTAATCCTTTGTTTACAAGCAAGCCGGTGAGATTGACAACCTCACCGTTAAGTTGGGGCAAAGTATTTTGATTGTGTTGTGCAGGTTCCACGTTGGCGCCGGAATCCCCGGTGTTGCGCCGCACTACACTCCTTCACCAACAACCTTCACGTGGCCTTCATCTTCTACTCGGTTCGATAACCTTGGTTTCTTATCGAGGGAAAACTTGCTGCTGTACGCATCACACCTTCCTCTTGGGGTTCCCAACGGACGTGTGCTTCACGCGTTATCAAGGACGTAAAGAATGTTTATGTTGGGGGGATAACCCCCGGTATGCCAAAGGCATGCCAAACCGGATGCTTTGAGCCATCAAGATACCTGTTTAATGCTCATACCGGAGCACAAAGATAAGAGTTTGGCTAAGTAAAGCTAAGCCGGTATCCCCAAGAGGGGTATACCGGAACCGGATAGAAAAGACACCGGGCCACCGGAAAGAAGAGCAGGTCGGCAGGACTGGTCAAAGATTCTCTCCAGAGCTAGAAGACAAAGATGAGCTAAGCAAAGTAGCTTTAAACGAAGGGCTGACGATAAAGAGGAGGATGACGATCAAAGAAGCCGGAGGACGTCAGCCTCCCTGATTAAAGAGGACCCCGGTGTCATCTATGATTAAAGCAGCTTTGTAAAGTAGTTTGTCTAGTCAAAGATGCCATTAGGGTTTCTTGCCCTGTAAGCCACCCTCTCCCCTATATAAGGAGAGGGGGCAGCCCTCTTCAGGGACGACGGACACATGTACGCGTAGTTGAGCCTTTGTACTGAGAAACTTGTAACCTGTGGAGATCAATAAAGAAGATGATCTAGAGCGAGTTCTTCCTTATGTCTTTCTTCTTCAACCTCTAGCCTTGGCTAAGTTCTTGAGGAAACCATCCGGAAGTTCATCCCATCTAATCACAAACCCTCCCCGAATCCTCTAGCGTCCATTCGGCCCCAACTTAAGCCATCCTATGGCATCCGTCCGTTCACCACGACGACGGCTTGGCGCCCACCGTGGGGCATGAAGTGGCGCTTGCAGGAGTTCACATTCGGGCGGGCATCCTCGAGGTCGCCGGCGAGCGGACGGTGTCTGCGCTCGTCCAGCGCCTCTACTCCATGGACTTCATCAACGACAACGCGGGCTGCTTCGCCAACGGCGGCATCTTCCCCAAGAACGGCCGCATCATCGAGTTCGGCAGCCACCGCGTCTACTTAGGCACCGTCCCCGTGCGCCAGCGCCTCTCGCCGGTGCTGGTGGCACCGGACCCGCCAAGGTGGCTCTGTGCTGGCCGCGCCGCCGGCAGCGTCGAGGTAATGATGACCGGTGTGGTTGGTGCAGGCAAGGAAGCTGTGGATGAAGGTGCTGGTCGTGCGGCTTCGACCCGCGCGGCCAAGCCACCGCTGGAGCGCGACACTGGCGCTGCGGGAGCATCGTCCGCACCACCGGCAACACCACTCCAAGCGGCGATGAACGTGCTGGCAACGCCCATCACGCAGAACATCGACCCGGCAGCGGCTCAGGCGGAGCTGGAGGCACAACGCCAGAAGCTGCTCGTGAACGGCGCCGACATCGTCCGGGCGCAGCGCGAGCTGAACCTAACCTTACGTGAGTACAACGCTGCCCATGGCTTTGCTTCTGTTAGCGCTCATGCTGCTAGGATACCGGAGAACCGGCTTAAAGCTCGCAATCTAGATCAAGATTTGCGTAAGGAAGTTCTTGCCGGCAAGAGTACCTCTGCATCTGTGAGCATCGTAGAGAAACCTAAGTACAGTAGCCCGGATAAAACTATAAAAGCTGCTAAGGCTGCGGTAAAGCTGTGTGAATCGCTTTCAGGAGATGCTTTGGCAAAGCAGCAAGAGCGTGTTAGAGAGCTGCTGGAAACTATCGAGCAGCAAAATGCTGAGCAGCTGGCTAAGCTGAACAAGGTTGCGGCCTCAAAATCCGCGCGTTCAACAAAGAATGCCGGAAGCAAGTCCCATGGGCGAGGCCTCGTCCCCCCATCCGGACGTAAGGAGAGAAAAAGAAGTGAACGCACGGCGGATGACCGTGTACGATCCAGCTTCTTGCCGGAAAACAACAAGCCGGGCAACACGATGCCGGTAGAAAAAGCCAAGGGGTGGATCGAGGCTACGCCAAAGGAGGCTATGCCGGAAACAATCATGCCGGTAGATATGAAACCGGGCAAAACTATCAAGCTGCAAGGGCAGCGTATGATGAGGAGGAGATGCCTCCACCAAGGTACCGGCAGGCAAGGGCCGCGGCACCGGAACGCAACGATGAAGCTGACTCGACAAGATTCACCGCTTACCGAAATCCTTTGGGAGAGCGCGTGGGAGAAAGACACCTGCCGGAACGGGATGCGAGGCACCGTCTGGATAGAGTGTACCTGTCTGAAATGATAGAGGCAGAGGGCCCTCCGGGTCCAAAGTGTTTTGGCCCAAGGATCATGAAAGAGCAACCACCGGTTCGCAACTTCCAGTTGCCCCGTGACACCAAAACATATGATGGCACCACTAAGCCGGAAGATTGGCTCACGGATTATGTGACCGCGGTATACGTTGCCGGCGGCGGAGGATGTGTAGCCGGAGGAGGAAACCGGCGTTGGGCTGTGAGGATTGTGCCAACATTTTTAGTGGGATCGGCAAGAATCTGGTTGAACAACTTGCCGGCAGGAAGCATAAATGGCTGGTTGGACTTTGAGGAAGCCTCTGTGAGTAACTTCAGTAGCACCTACCGAAGGCCCAACCGGCCTCAGCAGCTCGCTTTGTGCTTGCAGCGCCCGCAGGAAACAGACCGGGATTTCTGACCCGGTGGAACTCTATTAGAAACTCTTGTGAAGGAGTGATAGAAGCACAAGCCATTGCTTGTTTTAGCCAAGGATGCCGGCGAGGTTCGCCTTTGTGGCAAAAGCTGCAACGAAACATGCCAACAACTTTGGCGGAGATGATACGTGTGGCAGATAACTATGTGTTGGGAGACCCAATGCAACCGGCGGTACAAGCTGAGCCGGAGCAGTTAAACCCGCCTCAGCAGCGCCAGGAACAATACCGGGACAACCGGAACAACAAAAGAAGGGAAGATTTCCCGGATCGAAGGTACGCTCCGCAGCAAGTTGCTGCTGTGCAAGAAAACTCTGATGCCAGCGGCAGAAAACCGGATCGCAGCCATGGGCGGGTCCTAAGAAGCAATGGGTCGAAAAGAAACCCTGGGGCCAGAAAAAGAATTGGCAAGAACCCGTAAAATACACCACGGAAGCCGCCATGGACCAACCTTGCCGGTGGCACACGCCGAACCCGGCTCACCCATCAAACCACCTGATGAAGGATTGTTCTTGGACCAAGTACTTGATACAGAAGGGAGCAGTAAAAGATGCGCAAGCACAAGGGTGCACCACAATGTTGCCACCGTCGCAGGATATGCTGCGCCAGCAACAACTACCACCACCACCACCACTCACTGGAGCAAATGCTTTACCGGTACAGCCTCAGCCAAACAGGCAGCAGTACCAGCAAGTCAATCAGGTGGGGGAAGGCTATGGCCAACCACCTCCACCGGCACCTTTGGGCCGGAATGTTTATGAGGATCCAGACGTGTGCTGTGTCGTGTTCGTCACTGAGCCGACGGACAAGCAAAGCCTACGCCGCCGTTCCATGGAAGTGAACGCGGTGATGCCGGCAGTGCCAAAATACATGCTGTGGTCAGATCAGGAACTCACCTGGTCGTTCAAGGATCACCCCAAAATCATGCCGAATCCGGGTGGTTACACTCTCGTGGTGGACCCAATCATGAAAGGGCCAATGACTCGCGTCAAGTTCAGCAAGGTGCTGATAGACAATGGGAGCAGCATAAACATAATGTACCGGCACACCTTGCATACGCTGGGCATAACAGAAAACATGCTTCAGCCAACTCGTACAACGTTCCACGGAATCGTTCCGGGTTTGTCTTGCGCACCGGTAGGAAAAGTCCGGGTGGACGTATCATTTGGAGGACGTGACAATTGCCGGGTTGAAAACGTTGAGTTCGAGGTGGTGGACCTAGATAGTCCGTACCATGCACTGCTGGGGAGACCGGCATTGGCAGCCTTCATGGCCTCGACCCACACGGCGTATCTCAAGATGAAGATGCCGGCACCTCGTGGACCCTTAACTGTGGTGGGAAACTATAGAGTCTCACTGGAAACAGCATCTGCCGGATCGAACCTAGCGGAATCGCTGGTGATCGCGGAGGAGAAAAGGAGGATACAAACCGCAGTTGCGCTGACTCAGTACTCACAATTGAGCTTGGCGGCGATGAGTGAAAGTTTGAGCGCTCCAGCGTTCAAGCCGACAAAGGAAACAAAGGACATCGTGCTGGATCCGGCTTTCCCTGAGCGTACCGTTCGTATCGGTGCCGGCCTCACTGAAGCATAGGAAAGCGCGCTCGTCAGCTTCCTCCGTGAGAATCGGAACATCTTTGCCTGGTCTACTGATGATTTGGTAGGTGTTCCGAGGGAGCTGGCTGAGCACTCTCTGAACGTCCGGAAGGATGCCAAGCCGGTGCGACAACCCTTGCGCCGGTTCGCTGAAGATAGGAGGAAGATTATTGGAGAAGAGGTGACGAAATTGTTAGTTGCCGGTTTCATCGTGGAAGTCACGCATACTGAGTGGCTGGCCAATCCGGTAATGGTCGAAAAGAAAAAAGATGAGAACCTGGAGGCAAAAGCTCCAAAGGTGTGGCGCATGTGCATCGACTACACCAACCTCAACAAGGCTTGCCCAAGAGATCCTTTCCCTCTACCACGGATCGATCAAGTGATTGATTCAACTGCTGGGTGTGAGTTGTTGTATTTCCTGGATGCTTATTCCGGTTTCCACCAAATCCCCTTGAAAAAGGAAGATCAAATAAAAACTGCGTTCATTACCCCGCACGGGGCTTATTGCTATGTCACTATGCCTTTTGGTTTGCGCAACGCTGGTGCAACGTACCAGCGCTGTATGCAAAAATGTTTGTTTGATCAAATTGGAAAGAATGTGCAAGTCTATGTGGATGACATTGTGATAAAAACTAAGGTAAAAGATACCCTAATTGACGATATCCGGCAAACATTTGATAATTTAAGAAGGTTCCGGATGAAACTTAATCCGGCGAAATGTACTTTCGGTGTCCCTGCCGGCAAACTGCTTGGCTTTCTCGTCTCAAGTCGGGGCATCGAGGTCAATCCGGTAAAGATCCGGGCAATCGAGAGAATGACGATACCGCAAGATCTCAAGGACGTACAAAAGTTTACCGGAAGCTTAGCATCGCTAAGCCGGTTCATAAGCAGGTTGGGAGAGAAGGCCTTGCCACTCTACGCTCTGATGAAAAAATCCGATACGTTCGTCTGGACCCCTCAGGCAGACGCAGCGTTTAAAGAGCTGAAAACCATGCTAGCCACTGCACCGATACTAGCTTCGCCGTTGGAAAGAGAGCCCATGTTGTTATACATAGCAGCAACTAACCGGGTTGTGAGCGTTGTTGTGGTAGTAGAAAGAGAAGAGGAAGGAAAAACCGTCCAGAGGCCGGTATACTACCTGAGCGAGGTGCTCTCCCTCTCAAAGCAAAACTACCCGCACTTCCAGAAAATGACTTATGGCGTGTTCATGGCTGCCACGAAGCTCAAGCACTACTTTGAGGAACACCCTATGAAGGTGGTGAGTGAAGCACCCATCTCCGATATCATGTGCAACAAAGATGCTAGCGGCAGGATTGCAAAGTGGGTGATCCAAATATCACCATACGTACCGGTGTATGAAAGAAGAGATGCCATAAAATCACAAGCGTTAGCTGATTTCTTGGTTGATTGGGCAGAAATGCAGTACAAGCCCCCAGATCAAAGAATGGAATACTGGAAGATGCACTTTGACGGATCCAAACTCAAAGAGGGTCTAGGTGCCGGTGTGGTGCTAACCTCACGAAAGGGAGATCATCTCCGGTATGTTTTACAAGTACATTTCAGGGCATCAAACAATGTCGCTGAATATGAAGCTTTGATCCATGGGCTTAAGGTCGCAAAAGAAATCGATGCACACCGGATCATTTGCTATGGAGATTCAGATCTCGTGGTACAACAATGTTCCGGAGATTGGGACGCAAAAGATGCCAACATGGCCTCATACCGGTTTCACGTGCAAAAGATTGCCGGCTTCTTCGAAGGGTGTGAGTTTCACCATGTGCCGCGTGCAGAAAATGAAGCCGCGGATGCCTTGTCCAAGCTGGGCTCGTCCAGGCAAGAAATTCCTCCCGGAATAGCCTTGGCACACTTAAGAGTACCATCGATCAAGCCGAGTCCGGAGTCGGAATCAATTTTCGTACCGGAATCACATGTTGTACCAATGGATATCGATGAAGGAAACCCGGGGACTGTACCGACAAGCTCGGGGACTACTGTGCCTGTACCGGAAGAAACAATGTTGGTGGATAGCATGGACATAGACGTACCGGTGTTCCTGGTTCGGGAGGCACCATCATGGGTTGAACCTATTAAGGAATTCCTGATCAACGGCACCTTGCCGGTTGACGAAAATGAATCGAGAAGGATCCAGAGGAGGTCCAAAGCTTACACCATCATCAATGGTGAGGTGTACAAGAGAAGTGTTACCGGTGTCCTCCAAAGATGTGTGGAACCGGAAGAAGGAAAAGAAATGTTGGAGGAGATCCACCGAGGGGAGTGTGGGCATCACGCTTCGTCAAGGGCGCTGGTGGCAAAAGTATTCCGGCATGGGTTCTATTGGCCCACGGCTTTGGAGAACGCGGAGGATCTAGTAAGAAAATGTAATGGGTGCCAGAGGTACGCCAAGCAAAATCATACACCAGCATCCGGTTTAAAGACAATACCGCTAACTTGGCCGTTTTCCGTTTGGTTCCTAGACATGGTTGGCCCATTCAAAACCGCAAGGGGAAACATGACCCACATCTTGGTTATGGTGGATAAATTCACCAAGTGGCTAGAGGTGAAACCCATTGCAAAGTGTGATGGGCGCACAACGGTGAAGTTCTTAAAAGATGTTATTTTGCGGTATGGCTACCCACATAGCATTATCACTGACAATGGTACAAACTTTGCTCAAGGTGAGTTCAAAAGATTTTTTTAGGACAACAACATCCGGTTGGATTTGTGCTCAGTCGCACACCCACAAGGCAATGGCCAAGTTGAAAGAACAAACGCTTTGGTACTTTCCGGTATCAAACCAAGACTCATTGATGCGGTAGAAAAATCGCCGGGGTGTTGGCTCGATGAGCTACCACCAGTGTTGTGGAGTATAAGAACAACTCCAAACCGGTCTACCGGATACACTCCGTTCTTTATGGTTTATGGAGCAGAAGCGGTCATACCAACCGACATTCTCCATGACTCACCAAGGGTGCAACTCTATACCGAAGAAGAGGTAAAAGAGGCCCGAGAAAACGATGTGGACTTGATAGAAGAAGCAAGAGAATTAGCTTTGGCAAGAACAGCCATTTACCAGCAAAACCTCAGACGATATCACAGCCGGAAGGTTAACCCGAGAGTGTTCCGGGAAGGAGACCTGGTGCTACGCCTAGTGCAGCACACTGGAGGCCGGCACAAGCTTTCCCCTCCATGGGAAGGACCTTTCATTGTGAGCAAGGCTCTCCACAATGATGCCTACTACCTAATTGATGCACAGGAATGGAAGAAAGGAAAGGCGGACAGGTCCGGAGAGGAGACCAAGCGTCCGTGGAATGTAGCTCTGTTGCGTCCTTTCTACTCTTGAAGTTGTGGTGTAAGAAGTTCCTTTTTGTACCTTATTTGCTATGAATAAAAGATGTCGGAACCTCGAATGAGTCTCGGGGACTACCCTTATTAAAGTTGCATGTAACATGTTTATTTTTTCAGTTCACCGGTTGCTTATTGAACGTTTTTTCTTTCCGGTTTAGTAGTGTGCTAAACCCTACCGGAGTCTTCGACTCTGCTGCTGTCCGCAACCCGGCTTCATGGCAAGCAAGATAAACCGGTAGGGGATAAGCACATGAACTACGAAGAGGGAGAGCGGGAAAGAACAATCCGGAAAAATTTAACTAACCCCGGGTATACCGGTTTTTGCAAAAATTTCGAGTTATTTCTAAGTTCAAGAAAGTGCTTGCTTGGTGAAAGAACTTTGTGCTCATACGCCAAAAACGCCCAGAGAAGGTAGGCAGAGCCAAAGCAAAAGAGCCAAGTGTGCATCGAATTGGATGCGGAAACAATTTCGGAATCATTGCAGTGCAAGACAAAAATCGGAACGATAAGAAAAGTGCTAAGTAGCAAACCAACATAGCTTAATAAGTTACCGGTATGCAAGACACCGGCATGAAGTTGTACCACAACCAAAATAGAGATTAAGTTTTATCTTACATCATAGACCCCGGCATACCGGGGTAGAATTTAATGGGCAATGTTTCCAAGTCAAACAGGGCAGGCCTATCACAGGCAATCAGTTAACAAGCAGTATTCAAGCAACAGGGGCTTCAGGGGGAGCAGCATCGGTCTCGGGGGCTTCAGGGGGAGCAGCGTTGGCCTCGGGAGCTTCCAGCAGCACATCCTCGGCACCCTCGTCCTCATCTTCCTCTTCTTCCTCCTCATCGCTGAGGTAGTCCTTGACATCAGGAGGAGGAGGGATGAAGGTGCGAACCTGGGCGTATTCAGCCAGCCGGTAGTCCCGATCCTGCCGCTTCGCGGTAAGAACCGGGTCCACGTCGGTTGGAGCATCTTGGCGCACGCCTTGGAGTGCATCCAGATCCAAGTCCGGGTACCAGGAGCACGCGGAGCGCAGCGCGGTGTCAGCTCCAGCACGAGCTGCGGAGCACTGCCACTCACGAATCCGGCACCCTGCCTCCTTCAGCCGGTTGGCGGTGAGGGTGATGTTGGCTGGCATGGCTTCTTCAGGCCACAACACCTTGAAAAGTTGGATGGCGGCATCCGGTAGGTCGGCAAGGAGCCGGTCCACTGAGCGCATGTGTTGGACTCGAGCGGAAAGGGCGACCAGATAGTCGTACCCGTCCCAGTGCGCGTCCATGTTGGGGAACTCCCGCGCCACCCGATCCTCCATCACCTTTTTAACGGCGTGTGTCCGAGATTCCGGGAAGTGTTCTACAGGAAGAAGAGAAAAGCATAACCATAAGATACCGGAAAACAATCTACCGGAAGGAAAAGGAACACAAATACATTTTCAAAAGGAAAAAGCTTATAAGCGAAAGAAGGGACAAGGCAAGGGCTTACGGAGAGCCAGCGCATCAATCTGCATGACCAGCCGATCATATTCTTTATGATCAGTGGTCATAACCTCAATGTGGTGCTCCGCCGCTTTCCGCGCCTTCCTTTCCTCCTCCAGCTCTGCCCTCAGCACCGCGTTGGAGTTCGTGGAATCATCCACAACCTCCGCCAGCCTGGCCTCGGCTGCGGCCTTGGCATCCTTTAGAGCTTGGTCATGCTGGAGCGCGGCCTGCATCGCCTGTTCCTTAAGCTCCCTGGAGGCGGTCTTCTGGGCGTCCAGCGCCTCCTGGTGCTCCTTGATGAGCTGCTCCTTTTCGCCTAGGCACCGGAAAGAAAGGTGTTAGCAAAGTGGCAGCTGATAAAATGAGGAAAGAACGAGTCAACCGGAAGAGAAAAAGTGACACCTTGGAGAGTGGCAATCTGGACCTTGAGGGCCTCAATGGTAGCTTCCGGGACAGCTGTTGAGCAAAAGATTCGTAAGTGCTAAAAAAGAAAACATTCCGGTGAAAAGATGCCGGAGGAAAAGAAAGGAAATAAACCTTGGCAGTGGCTGTGGGCCTCGGCAAGGTCCCGATGCTCCCAGAGAAGCTCCTCGAAGAGCTGCTTCCGGGCATCCGCGGTGCTCTGTTCAAAGGAAGATAATTGTGAAAAAGAAAGAAACTATGTTATCAACCCGAAACTCGGGGACTGGCTATGCCGGTTTCGCGCGTTTCTAGTTAAGTTTCGCGCTAAGAGCAAAGATCTTAACCCGAAACTCGGGGACTGGCTATGCCGGTTTCGCGCGTTTCTAGTTAAGTTTCGCGCTAGGAGCAAAGATCTTAACCCGAAACTCGGGATCGGCTATGCCGGTTTCGCGCGTTTCTAGTTAAGTTTCGCGCTAAGAGCAAAGATCTTAACCCGAAACTGGGGACTGGCTATGCCGGTTTTGCGCGTTTCTAGTTAAGTTTCGCGCTAAGAGCTATGCTCTCAACACGAAACTCAGGGACTGGGAAGATAGACAAGATCCGGAAAGAAAGAAACCGGCATCAACAAAAGATTGCAAAAAGGTTGGCGAAAATTACCACCACGTTGCTGGTGGCGTCGTACCACGCACTGTCGAACTCCTTCACGGCGCGCTTGAGCCGCATGAAGTGTTCTTCAGTGGACCGGGGCCCAGCAGGGTCTGGCGCTGGAAGACGGTCCTTCCCCAGGCCGCGGGTGGATGCGGAGATATCCGCATCATTCCACTTTTGGGCGTAGGGGAGAAGGTGCCCCAGGTCCCGGCCCTCGCGCTTCAGCTCAACGATCCGGCCCAGGAGGCCGGAAGGTTTTTCTTGGACCGCAGCAGCAGCAGGGCCGACGTGCAGAACTAGAGACTGCGAGCTGGCTGAGGCGCTGCCCTCCACGGCCTTGCCCCGAGAAGCCCCCGACTTGAGGAACTTGGTGATCTTGGGGGTTTCTGGCGGCGGCTTTGGCTTGGCCGCGGGAGGTCCTTGGCTTGGTGGCGGTGTTGGAGTAGTCCCGGTAGGCTCAAGAGTAGGAGCTTCCGGGTGCAGTGCAGAGGAGGCCGGCTTAGAAGTATCCGGCGCGGTCTTGGTCGGGGAAGAGCTTGGCTGCTTCTTTTTCTTCTTCTTCGGGGCAGGAGGAACCAGAGGTTCCGCCCGCCCGGCAGTTTCATCGTCGGCGCCGGTGTTGCTGGCGCCGGTGTCTTGGGTCTCAGGAGGGGAGGTGAGATCCTCCTCCGCGCGGTGATCAGGAGGTGTAGGGGCCGCGCGCCCGCACTTGTAGTGCCTCCCAGAGGGGAGGCAGAGAGGTCGCCGGTACCGGATGGTACCGGGCTTGTTTGAGGAGGAGGAGTTGAGGTCCTTGCGGAGCCGGCAGAGCCTTCAGGCTTGGAGCCAAGCTTAAGCGCGGGGCTGAAAGAGAGAAAAAGAAAGGGTTGGAAAAAAGCAACCGGAAAAGAACTTGGTAAGAACAAAACAAACAAAAAGAGAAATGAAGAACTTACCCGGAAGAAACCGGCATCTACTTATGCTTGTAGCGCTTCGTGCCTACCTGCTTTCCCCCAAGGACTTCCGTCCGGGAGCGTTTGGCAGGAGGAGCTTGGCTAGGGCCGGCATCGGCAGAAGGCGCCTTGTTCTTTTTACTCTGGGGCATGAGCTTGTTCAGGAACTCATCCCCGACCTCGGCCTGCAGGGGAGCCACGTGCTCGTGGACCTGTGGTTTGGGGCCAGCTGAGGGAACGTCTACAGAAGGAAATAGGTAACAGAAGAATATGAGAGATCAAAAAGAAGAGCTACCTCAAGCAAGGTCAGGTCGTCAAACGAACCGGCCGGTTCCGGTGGAGATTTGCCGAGGCGTGAGGCTGGAGTCCGGCCCATCTTCAGGTCCTGCCAATGAATGAAAGGGTCCGGGTCGAACTTTTCTAGAGCACGCTTCCGGCAAGGGCCTCGCCGGTCTAAGTCAATGCGAGGGAAGCGGTCCCTAGCCTGAAAACAAAAAGAAAAACGGTTAGCCGCAGCATAAAAGTTACCGGTAGAATAGCCCGAGTGGCGTAATCTCTTACTTCCTTGGTTGGGGGGTTGAGGGAGCTGAGAGGAAGAAAGCCCCACTCCCAGTCATCCGGCATGTCCGTTTGGCATATTTGATTAGCCTTCAGGACCACATCTGCCTTGCTCAAGGGTAGGCCGGTGATCTTGGTGGGATCGCCAGGGCCGTACATCTCGCTTATCTTGTGAGCGCGGCGCTTAAGGGGAAGCACCCGGCGGCTGATGAAGGTGTGGATAATATCATCGGAGCAAATGTTGGTCTCCTTCATCAGGTTCAACATGAAGCGTACCACCCGGTTTGTCTCTATGTGGTCCGTACCGGGGTTGTAGTTCCAGTTGACCTTGGCGGGCGGCGCCGGATTGAAGGGCGGCAGATTGATGAGGTCGGGCGCTCTTGTTCTTCACGTAGAAGAACGTCGTCTGCCACAACCGGCAAGACTCGAGGCCGTTGAACTTAAAAAAGGGGCTCCCTTGGCGGGAGCCGATGATACAAGACCCGCATTGTACGGGGGGTTTGGGCTTGGGAATGTCCTTGCCCTGGACCGAGTTGATCCGGAGAGAAAAGAAGCGGGCAAATGTCTCGCGAGCGGGACGGATGCCGATATAGCCTTCCATGAAGGCCACAAAACAAGAAAGATAAAAAACGGCGTTGCCGGGAAGGTGGTGAGGCTGGAGTCGATAGAAATCGAGGATTTGGCGGAAGAAGTCGGAGGCAGGAAGGCCTAAGCAACGCTCAAAGTGAGCAAGGAAAACAACGACCTCACCGGGATTGAGCACCGGTTCGATCTCGTCGCCAGGAAGCCGGCAGGAGACCCCCTCCAGTATCCTCCTAGACCGGTAAAGCCAGTCAATCTCATGTTGTGTGACATCGGAGCCTCTCCAGGCTCCGCGTGTGATACCGGAAAGATCCTTTCCGGGGGCCTGGCTAGAAGTGCCGACCTCTTGGTCTTTGCTGGATTCAGCTTCCATCCGGGCGAGATCTTCGGTCAGCCCGTCGGAAGTCCTACTTCCTTGACTACTAGAAGAGGAAGCGAGAAGAGATTCTTCGCCAGACATGTAGATCTGGAAGACGCCGGAATCTACCGTAAAACAGTTTCCCCCAAAAAGACCCTCGCGCGAAGATCTACGAGTAAGAGAAAAAGCAAAATAAAGAGGGGATAAATACTCTACCGCCCCAAGATCTGGAAAGCAAGAAGAAAAGAGGTAGAGGCGTATTGAGCCTAACCTGAGGCGGCAGAGGCGTTCAGGGAGAAGTTCGCCGGAGGAACGGCGAGCCCTTGGCCGTTGACGAAGGCCAGCGACGGAGAGGGGCGAGGTCCGTCGGAGAAAGCTTGAATCTGCGGTGAGGAAGGAGCGCAGCAAGAACTCCGCGCGGTGAGGGCGACGTCCTAGCGTCGACAGAAGCAGCACTCTGGCAGCGACCGACGGCGAAGAGGAAGCAAGGGGCGAAGGGCTCAAACTGCTCTGGAAATGGGGGCAAGTGCGAAGAAGAAGACAAAGAGGAACTGCCCCGTCCTTATATAGAGAGAGGGGAAGTGGGCCGAAAACCGTCGGGCCGCGGCGGTTCGCCTCGTGGGCCGCCACGTGGCGCACAGATACACGCTCGGAAAACAACCAGCCACAGGAAGGTGCACACGGATCCGGAACGGCCGCGAGGATCTGGTGTGGCGCCATAAATGCTGGCGCAGAAGCCGAAGGGAAGTGACCTCTGACACTGGCGCATCAGTCACAGTGCGCATGTCACTGACAGGCGCGAGGCCCGAGAAATTCTCGACTTCGCCGAGGAAGTGTTTAATGACTAAGATACCGGAGGATAAGATACGGAAAATGCCTTGCAAAGAGAAAGTGTGAGTCCGGGCAAAGATGCCGGATCAAAGCTAAGCGCCGGGTAGATTAAACCGGTATCCCAAGATAGAAGAACCTGGCATGGTCTGTTGGATAGAATCCGCCAGACTATACCAGCTTCGGGGACTAATGTTGGGGGGATAACCCCCGGTATGCCAAAGGCATGCCAAACCGGATGCTTTGAGCCATCAAGATACCGGTTTAATGCTCATACCGGAGCACAAAGATAAGAGTTTGGCTAAGTAAAGCTAAGCCGGTATCCCCAAGAGGGGTATACCGGAACCGGATAGAAAAGACACCGGGCCACCGGAAAGAAGAGCATGTCGGCAGGACTGGTCAAAGATTCTCTCCAGAGCTAGAAGACAAAGATGAGCTAAGCAAAGTAGCTTTAAACGAAGAGCTGACGATAAAGAGGAGGATGACGACCAAAGAAGCCGGAGGACGTCAGCCTCCCTGATTAAAGAGGACCCCGGTGTCATCTATGATTAAAGCAGCTTTGTAAAGTAGTTTGTCTAGTCAAAGATGCCATTAGGGTTTCTTGCCCTGTAAGCCACCCTCTCCCCTATATAAGGAGAGGGGGCAGCCCTCTTCAGGTGATGGGGATATGCCCATAGGGGGTGGGTCGCCAGTCCCACTCGCCGTGAAGACGAAGGCCCAGGTGGACTGCCAGTCGCCCAAGCGACTGGGCCCAAAGGCGACTGGGCCGCGGTCCTAAGGAGAAGATCTGTGCGACTGGATTAGAAGATTACTTGCTAGGGGGTTAACGAATCCCGGATTAATAGCAACGAATATGATTTGAAGTTATCGCCATGTAACCCTAGGTCGGGGGTGTCTATATAAACCCCCAGCTTAAACCCTAGAGGACACTTGATTCGAGATCTAATCTCCCTTTGTAAGCTCACGGCGTAGCCGCACGACCGAGCCCCCCATTGTAATTCTCCACCGAGCAATAAAGATCTAGCGAGGACGTAGGCCTTTTACTCTCCGGAGGGGCTGAACACTGGGTAAAACCCTTGCGTCTCTTGCACCTCGACCCGTAGATGGCGATGTCTGCTGAAACAGTTCCGGACAGCACTAGAAAAATTCATGCGCACAGCCAGAATGTTATTTTGAGCTGCAAATTTTTGTGCATGTTCCCCAGGTTGTTATATAACTTTCATTAGTTGAACACTTTTCGAGGCTGAGCAGCGAAAGATTTTTGTAAAAATCGATTTACTGTACTCTGTCAGGTTTTGGCAGATTTACGCCATCCACGCTTTCTGTGATTCTTCTAGTTTTCATTCTCTTGTTTTTGCTCTATTCCTTTCCTAAAACACAAAAAGACTAAAAATATTTCTGTTGTTTCTCTTCGCCATTTGTTTATCTTGGTTTCTTATTCCCATTTTGCTTTATTTGCTATTGCTAGTTTGCTATAAGAAAACCCAAAAAGATTTTGCTTTGTTTGCTTGTTTCCTTTTGTCCTTGTTTCCAAATTCGAAAACACCAAAAAATATTTGCTGTTCTTCTTTGGTTTGTAAAGTTCTTCATGAGTTCAATGGTCTTGAATATGCTGGAGCATGGTTTTCATTCCATATTATTCAAGCTACACAAGTGAAAAAGCAATAATGACGATATTCGACAATCGGTTGTGGTGAGAGGCTGGTATGAACTCTATTTGTTTTCATTTTTGTACATATACTCATCCATGTGAGCATGCTTAGTTGGTCCTTGTGAGGTATATGTCATTTAAGAAGAGTCTAGTAGTTTATGATCTCTCATGTTTAGCTCCAATTTATTAATATGAGTAGCATGTCATGGATGTTTGCTTGCATTGTTTTATTCATAGATAGGTATGATATTGTGGTATCCTCCTCTGAATAATTCGTTTGAATTAACTTGGCACATGCTCACGCATGCATATGGCCTGAACAAAAGTCAATTAAGCCTCGATGATTTACATTGCTTGAGTTCTTGTATCACTTTTATGCCTCCGGTTAATTTATTTTGCCGCAAGCATGATTATGATAGATTCTTGCTCTCTTGATTTGTCGCTCCTAGTCTTTTGCTAGCCTTCACTTATACTGGCGGGAATGCTGCTCGTGCTTCCAAACACATGAAAACCAAGTTATTCCGAGTGTCCACCATAAATACCTATGCATGGCATTTCAAACCATTCCAAGTAAATTCTCATGCGCTACCTTTAAACCTTCAAAAATGTTTCTCAATTTGTGTTAATGTTTCATAGCTCATGAGGAAGTATGTGGTGTTTATCTTTCAATCTTGTCATTTACTCTTGACGGACTTTCATATGGACTAGTGGCACATCACGCTTATCCAATAATTTTGCAAAAAGAGTGGCAATGGGGTTCCCAGCCCTAATTAATCAACTTTCACTAATAATTCTCTTCACATGTTTTGCTCTGATTCATCAGTAAGCAACTTAATTTTGCAAATAGACACTCCTCCATGGTATGTGATTGATGGAAGGCACCCGAGGATTCGGTTAGCCATGGCTTGTGTAAGCAAAGGTTGGGGGAGTGTCACCTATAATAAAACTAAAATACGTGTGTAAACAAAGAGAAGAGGGATGATCTACCTTCGTCTGGTAGAGATAACGTCCTTCATGGGAGCCGCTCTTGAAAGTCCGGTTAGCGAGGTAGTTGGTGTACCCATTACCATTCGTTGACAACAACAAACACCTCTCAAAACAATTTTACTCCTGCTTTTAAAAATGAAAAGCTCTAGCGCATGTTAATCCTGCTTCCCTCTGCGAAGGGTCAATCTTTTACTTTTACATTGAGTCTCCATCCTTTCTTTGAGCACTTTCTTGAGAGCACAAGCTGTCATTCTTAGTATAATATGCTTGTCTCAAAATATGATTGATTGCGGTATAACTTTGATGCTTTTATCTTTGACAATCACTATTTCTAGTCTTTCTATGAACTTCAGAGGTGCTGAGCATTTATGTTTTGCTGATCAAATATGGGCAAGCGAGATACCACTCTATCATACTCTTTTATGAACATTGCAATCCTACTTATATACATGATTCATGATGCTTATTATTAATTGTTGGTACCTTTCCATGATTGACATAGCTATTAGATGATCTTATTTGCATGTATCTTATTATGAGCTGCCTAAGTGTTAGCCATAGCATGAGAATATTTACATCACATGAGCAAATGTGTTCGTGAAAGTTCTTTTATCGTCTCAGTTGTTAACTGAGTTGCTTGAGGACAAGCAATAAGCTAAGCTTAGAGGGGAGTTGATACGTCCAAAACGTATCTACTTTCCCGAACACTTTGCTTATTGTTGTGCCTCTAATTTGTGTATTTTGGATGCAACTAACACGGACTAACGACTGTTTTCGCGGAGCTGTTCAGTGTCTCGTTTTTGTGCGAGAAATCAACTTTCGAGGAAAATCCTCGGAATTTATACGAAAGGTCCTATTTTTCCGAGAAGACTCACGGAGCCGGAAGGGCAAGTCGGGTGGAGGCCCGGGCCCCACACCCTAGGGCGGCGCGGCCCGGGGAGGGGCGCGCGGCCCTAGCGTGTGGCCCCTCGGCCCCTCGACGCCCTCCTTCGGACTACTTATCGCCTTCGACCTAAAAAACGCAGCGAGAGAAGTCGAAGTCGCCGAAACCCTCCGAGCGCCGCCACATCGCGAAACTCCGTCTCGGGAGCCGAAGTCTCACGTTCCGGCACTCCGCGGGACGGGGAGTGGAGGAGATCATCGCCATCATCACCACAGACGCCTCTCCATCGAAAGTTCTTTTATCGCTCGGTTGTTAGCTGAATTGCTTGAGGACAAGCGGTAAGCTAAGCTTGGGGGAGTTGATACGTCCAAACGTATCTACTTTCCCGAACACTTTTGCTATTGTTGTGCCTCTAATTTGTGTATTTTGGATGCGGCTAACACGGACTAACGCTGTTTTTAGCGAGAGCTGTTGCGGTGTCTCGTTTTGTGCGAAATCCAACTTTCGGGGAAAATCCTCGGAATTTATACGAAAGGTCCTATTTTCCGAGAAGACTCACGGAGCCGGAAAGGGCAGAGTCGGGTGGAGGCCAGGGGCCCCACACCCTAGGGCGACAGCGACCCGGGAGGGGCGTGCGGCCCTAGCGTGTGGCCCCTCGGCCGGCCTCCGACGCCCTCCTTGGACTACTTATCGCCTTCGACCTAAAACGCGCGAGAGAGTCGAAGTCGCGGGGAACCCTCCGAACGCCGCCACATCGCGAAACTCCGTCTCGGGAGCCGAGAAGTCTCCGTTACGGCACTCCGCGGGACCGAGGAATTGGAGGAGATCATCGCCATCATCACCACCAGACGCCTCTCCATCGACCAGCCATGTTTCCCCCATCCATGTGTGAGTAATTCCCCCGTTGTAGGCTGAAGGGGATGGTAGGGATTGGATGAGATTGGTCATGTAATAGTGTAAGATTGTTAGGGCATAGTGCCTAGTGTCCGTAATTGGTACTTTGATGATATTGTTGCAACTTGTTATGCTTAATGCTTGTCACTAGGGCCGAGTGCCATGATCTCAGATCTGAACATGTTATTATTTCATCATGATATTCATTGTTTATGGTCTTACTGCAAGTTGTATACACATGTCTTTGTCCGGAACCAATGGCCCGAAGTGACGAAATCGGGACAATCGGAGGGATGGTAGTGATGTGAGGATCACATGTGTTCACGGAGTGTTAATGCTTTGCTCCGGTACTCTATTAAAGGAGTACCTTAATATCCATTAGATTCCCTTGAGGCCGGTGCTGCCAGTTTGGTAGGACAAAAGATGTTGTGCAAGTTTCTCATTGCGAGCACGTACGACTATAATTGGAACACATGCCTATTGATTGCTTTGTACTTGGACACCGTTTTATTATTATACGCAAATGCCACGCTTGATTGTTACATGAGTTTCTCTCATCCATGCAACGCCAGTTATCCGTCCCCGTGCCTACGGTATTTTAATCGTGTTGTTTACTATAATCACTACTGCTGTCTACGTAACTCTGCTTGCTTGTTATTTCACTACTGCTCTTGCTATAAAGCTGTTACTCTCGATAAACTCTTGCGAGCAAGTTTGTTTCAGTGCGGCTGAATTGACAACTCCATTGTTAAGGCTTTCAAGTATTCTTTGTCTCCCCTTGTGTCGAATCAATAAATTGGGTTTTACTACCCATGAAAAGCTAGCTGCGATCCCCTATACTTGTGGGTTATCAAGACATTTTGCAGCGCCGTTGCCGGGGATCATAGCTTTATTTGGAAGTTCACTTGGATTGATATTGTTACGCTGCAAATTCTCCATCATGGGTAAACCTCGCGATCCTAAAGTCGCCATATTACCATCCACTACAAGAAAAGGTACAACTCGAGTACCTCTGCTTGCTCTTGATTCACCATACGTGATTGATAAACTTGTTTCACCGCCACATGCTTCACATCTTTGGTACTTCTGCTGAATACTGAAAACTCTCATAATATTGATAATGTTTCCTACGTGCTTGATGATAGTGGTTCATTGGGATCCTTTCTAGATGCTACAATTGCTAGGTCTAGACAAATTGAAAATCTGAAACTCCTAATGCTACTACACTGTTAATTCACCGAACTTGATTATTCTAGTGATGATCTCGATGAAGATTATGTGGAGCTTAATGATGATTTTATTAATAGATGCAATGCTACTGCTGATGCAAGTAAAATTAAAAAAATTCTCACAAAATATCTTTGTTAGACATAAGTTATCTCCTGATCCTAAATTTGCCACATCTCATATATGCATTAAGGATAAAGATTATGATTTTTCTCTTGATCTATCTCATATAGCTATTGTAGAGAAAGCACCCTTTTGTGGTGTTGAAAAAGAAAGTCTTCGTAGAACACATGATTGAACTTTCTTCTATGGTAGCTTGTTTTCGATGATGTCAAGATGCGTACTTATTTTGTCGCTAAAATTTTTCCTTTCTCATTAAAGGATGATGCTAAAACTTGGTATAATAATTTGCCTCCTGGTTCTATTAAAAGTCCAAGCTGATTTGCGTGATGTTTTCTTTCGAAAATACTTTCACTGCTAGTGCTCAACATGTTGTTTTACGAGAAAATTTATAGATTTGATCGAGGAGATGAAGAGAAATTGCACGAGGCTTGGGCAAGATTTTGTTCTCTTATCGAGAGCTCGACCTGGACATGATTTAGAAAAGAATGATCTACTTGATATATTTTATAGTGGACTAACCATTGAGTCTAGGGCATATTTGGATAGTTGTGTTTGGTTGTGTTTTCGGGAAAAGAACTCAGGACGAAGCTGAAGAATTATTGGCTAAAATAGGAATTTGGAATCATGATGATTGGACTACGCACTGAACCAATTCCAACACCAATATTGAAGAAGAGGGGTTTAATTAAATTGAATGATGAAGATATGAGGGAAGCCAAGAAGTCTCTCCAAGGAGAAAGGTATTAAATCTGAAGATGTGAAGAATCTACCTCCATAGAAGATATATGTGAGATAATTCCCCCTTCATCCATGATTGAGGTAAACTCCCTTCGGCGCTTTACTAGGGAAGATATTCAAGTATTCAAAACCTCTGCGCAATGCTTAGATGAGTTTGATAATTATATTGTTAAGCAAGAAAATTTTAATATGAGAGTAGAGAATCATCTAATGGAAAATTCTCAAGCTATTAGCAATTTGCATGATATTGTGGAGAGAACCTCCAATGATGTTAAGATGCTTGTTAAACATTTTCAAATGATTCAAACTCAAATTGATCAACTCACTAAAGTGCAAAATGACTTATTAAAAAATAATTCTAAAGAGAACATGCTTATGAAGTAACAACTAGAGGTGGTGTTTCTACCCAGGATCCTCTATATCTCTGAAGGGCATCCCAAAAGAATTGAACAAGATTCTCAACGCATTGAATCTAGTGCTCCTTCTAAGAAAAAGAAGAAGAAACATAAAAATGTTGTAGAATCCTCCGAACTGTTAATGATCCTAATAGTATTTCTATTTTCCGATGCTTTGAAGCCGAAAGTGGTAATGAACATGATAATAATGATGGTAATGATAAGAATGATGTTTACGATAAAGAAGATGTTGAAGATGAACTGAAAAGCAAGATAAAAATAAAAAGTATACTAAAGAAGATTTTATTGCTAAGAAACATGGTAATGAAAGGGAACCTTGGGTTCAAAAGCAAATGCCTTTTCCTGCTAAGAAACTAAAATCAAAGGAAGAAGAACACTATAACAAATTATGTGATTGGATGAAACCTTTATTTACGCAAATACCTTTGACTGATGCTATTAAATTGCCTCCTTATTCAAAGTATATGAAAGATATTGTCTCTAACAAAAGGAAAATTCCTAATGAGGATATTTCCACTATGCTTGCTAATTACTCTTTTAATGGTAAGGTTCCAAAGAAGTTGGGCGACCCAGGTATACCTACTATTCCTTGTTCTATCAAGAATAATTATGTTAAAACTGCTCTATGTGACTTGGGAGCCGGTGTTAGTGTTATGCCTTTTTCTCTTTATAAGAGACTTTACTTAGATAAGTTGATACCTACTTGATATATCTTTGCAAATGGGCTGATAAGTCTCTTGCTATTCCTATTGGTATATGTGAGGATGTTCCTGTTCAAGTTACTAATAACTACTTGATATTAGCTGATTTTGTTGTGTTGGAAATGCGTGAAGATGATAATATGTCTATTATTCTTGGAGACCTTTTCTTAACTACCATGAGGAACTGTTATTGATTGCAATAAAGGAAAGGTTAATTTCAATGTTGATGATAGGGAGCACACCGTCTATTTCCCCAAGAGGATTGATAAAGTATGTGGAGTTAATACTATTTCTAATGTGAGAACTATCAAAGTTGGAACTATCGATTGTCCTATATATGAGCCTAAAGAAGGATATCAAAATCTTATGATTGGATCCATATCAATACAATTCAAGGTAACATGATTGATTTGAGGTTTATTTCTTCTTATGCTATGTAAAATTTATTTGGTGGCAAGACTTGATCAACCTTGTTAACAAATACTTTTTATATGCATAAAGGAGGTAAACAACATCTCTTTCTTCCTCCACTTGTTCTACTTGCTGTAGTACTTTTGTTTTGTAAAGTTCCTTAGTCAATTAGAGATTTCAAAAATTTCCTGGCTAGTAATAATAAACTTAATACCCAGAAATGTGCATTTTCAAAGTTTTCAAAAATTCACAAAAATTATAATGTTGGTCCTATTTTTCGGCGAGGCACCTAGGAGCACTGAGGGATGACCAGGTGGGGCACCCCACGGGCGGCGCGGCCGGCAAGGGCGCGCCACCCTGGTGTGTGGGTCCCCTTTGCCCCACTTCATCATCTCTTTCGCCCACTCTCTTCTCTCTCCCGAAAAAACTCGCACCGAGGTTCCTCTCACTCGCGTTTTTGCTCAAGAACTCCAGATTTCTCGATCTCTTTGCTCAGCCCAGTTTCTGTCTGAAATTTGGCACATTTGCTCTTCGGTATGTGACTCCTCCAACCATCCAAGTAGAATTTTGTTTGGTTGATTATATCTTGAATATTTTGCTGCTGTAGGTAACATGTTTAGTGAGCTTGCATGCTTGTTCTAAGTGGTAGAAACTAGTTTTGATGCATGATTAGTACTCTAGCAAGTTCCTATGGTAGTTTCCCTCAATTATATGTCACCAAATCAAATCTTATAATGTACTGTTGAAAAATTTTCAGAAAATGGAAGGGAGTAGGCACCAACTCAACCAACAAGAATTGGAGGTGCAACAGGTTATGAGAGTTCACCGCGAAGAAGGAGTATACCCCGCTTACTACCGTGCGTGGATTTTATGAGAAGTGCGGGAATCTTGCAAGATGTTCAAAGTCTAATCTCTCGTGCGGGGTTGGATGATTTTGTTGATGGTGAACCATGCCAATATGCAAAACTGACTATATGCGTAGTGCAGGATTTTAAATTCAATTGGTCACGATCTAACCCCATGGTTCGAGTACAAAATTTATAATAAAACTATCAACTTGCCATTCAATTATTTTTGTGCGGCAATCGGAGTGCCGCAATGGGAATCATGCGAGAAGATAAGGGGATCGCCGCAAGAGTTCTTGGACCTCTTCAAGATGATTTGTCATGGAAGAAGCTTCTCGGAAGGATGGTGGTAAGATCGGTAGCATTCAACTCCCAGCTATTCGTTACTTTGCTTATTTCATCACCAAGTGCGTTCTAGCAAGAAAGAATGGAAGTAAAATATCTATTCAGGATTTAGCCTTTCTAGCTGCTGCATTACAAGGTGATAAGACTTATAACTTGGGTGCTTTGATAGCCAACGAGACTTGCTACTAACGCGTGAGAAGGGAGGAATTTGTGGAGGTCTCATCGCCTCTCGTTTATTAGCTATGCATGGTGTAGAACCTCACCACCTTGATATTCAACTTCCCATAGAAACTTGACATAGTCTCCATGATTAAGCATGAATTTGTTTCTGATTCATCTAATTTGAGCAACCTGTCTTATAGAATAACATTTTACAAGAAAGCTTGGAGAATAACTAAGAAAACTGAAAAATTAGTAGGATTGCCTGCACCTGCTCTGTTTAACCTTGATTCCAGGGAGGATTGGTCGAGTCACGGAAAGTGCGGTTAATGCACACTAGAGGGAGGATGCCATCGTGCAAGAGACAACACGGAGGAGGACGAGGAACACCTCGACTCGTCATCCGATGCTGACAAGTTCTTCGCATCAACAAGTTGGGCATGAGGAGCCTCCACGCTTTTCTTCTGCATCGGGACTTTATTATGACTACTCCATGTATGACCCACCGGCATGGAACCCAGATGTTGGGGGATAACCCCGGTATGCCAAAGGCATGCCAAACCGGATGGTTTGAGCCATCAAGATACCGGTTTAATGCTGATGCGGAGCACAGAGATAAGAGTTTGGCTAAGTAAAGCTAAGCCGGTATCCCCAAGAGGGTATACCGGAACCGGATAGAAAAGACACCGGACTGCAGGAAAGAAGAGCATGTCGGCGGAAGCTGGTCAAAGATTCTCTCCAGAGCTAGAGGACAAAGATGAGCTAAGCAAAGTAGCTTTAAACGAAGGGCGACGATAAAGAGGAGGATGACGATCAAAGAAAGCCGGAGGACGTCGGCCTCACTGATTAAAGAAGACCCCGGTGTCATCTATGATTAAAGTAACTTTGTAAAGTAGTTTGTCTAGTCAAAGATGCCATTAGGGTTTCTTGCCACTGTAAGCCACCCTCTCCCCTATATAAGGAGAGGGCAGCCCTCTTCGGGGACGATGAACACATGTACGCGTAGTTGAGCCTTTGTAGCGAGAAACTTGTAACTTTGTGGTGATCAATAAAGAAGATGATCTAGAGCGAGTTCTTCCTTATGTCTTTCTTCTTCAACCTCTAGCCTTGGCTAAGTTCTTGAGGAAACCATCCGGAAGTTCGTCCCATCTAATCACAAACCCTCCCCGGATCCTCTAGCGTCCATTCGGCCCCAACTCAAGCCATCCTATGGCATGCATGCCATTCACCACGATGACGGTTGGCGCCCACCGTGGGGCATGAAGTGGCGCTTGCGAGGAGTTCACATTCGGGCGGGCATCCTCGAGGTCGCCGGCGGCGGACGGTGTGCAGCGCTCGTCCGGCGCCTCTACTCCTTGGACTTCATCAACGACAAAGCGGGCTGCTTCGCCAACGGCGGCATCTTCCCAAGAACGGCCGCATCATCGAGTTCGGCAGCCACCGCGTCTACTTCGGCACCGTCCCCGTGCGCCAGCGCCTCTCGCCGGTGCTGGTGGCACCGGACCCGCCAAGGTGGCTCTGTGCTGGCCGCGCCGCCGGCAGCGTCGAGGTAATGATGACCGGTGTGGCTGGTGCAGGCAAGGAAGCTGTGGATGAAGGTGCTGGTCGTGCGGCCTCGACCCGCGTGGCCAAGCCACCGGCCCGGAGCGCGACGACGGCGGCTGCGGGAGCATCGTCCGCACCACCGGCAACACCACTCCAAGCGGCGATGAACGTGCTGGAAACGCCCATCGCGCTGAGAACATCGACCCGGCGGCGGCTCGAGGGCGGAGGCTGGAGGCACAGCGCCGAAGCTGCTCGCGAAGGCGCCGACATCGTCCGGGCGCGGCGCGAGCTGAACCTAACCTTACGTGAGTACAACGCTGCCCATGGCTTTAGCTACGGTAGCGCTCATGCTGCTAGGATACCGGAGAACCAGGCTTAAAGCTCGCAATCTAGATCGGGATTTGCGTAAGGAAGTTCTTGCTTAGGCAAGAGTACCTCTGCATCCGGTGAGCATCGTAGAGAAACCTAAATACGGTAGCCCGGATAAAACTATAAAAGCTGCTAAGGCTGCGGTAGAGTCTGTGTGAATCGCTTTCGGAGATGCTTTGGCAAAACAGACAAGAGCGTGTTAGAGAGCTGCTTGGAAACTATCGAGCGACAAAATGCTTGAGCAGCTGGCTAAGGCTGAACAAGGCTGCGGCCTCAAAATCCGCGCGTTCAACAAAGAATGCCGGAAGCAAGTCCCATGGGCAGGCCTCGTCCCCCATCCGGACGAAGGAGAGAAAAGAAATGAACGCACGCGAGATGAGCGTGTACGATCCGGTTCTTGCGGGAAAACAACAAGCGGAGCAACACGATGCCGGTAGAAAAAGCCAAGGGGCGAGATCGAGGCTACGCCAAAGGAGGCTATACCGGAAACAATCATGCGGTAGATATGAAACCGGGCAAAACTATCAAGCTGCAAGGGCAGCGTATGATGAGGAGGAGATGCCTCCACCAAGGTGCCGCGAGGCAAGGGCCGCGGCACGGAACGCTACGATGAAGCTGACTCAACAAGATTCACTGCTTACCGAAATCCTTTGGGAGAGCGCGTGGGAGAAAGGCACCTGCCGGAACGGGATGCGAGGCACCGTCTGGATAGAGTGTACCTGTCTGAGATGATAGAGGCGGAGGGCCCTCCGGGTCCAAAGTGTTTTGGCCCAAGGATCATGAAAGAGCAACCACCGGTTCGCAACTTCCAGTTGCCCCGTGACACCAAAACATATGATGGCACCACTAAGCCGGAAGATTGGCTCGCGGATTATGTGACCGCGGTATACGTTGCTGGCGGCGGAGGATGTGTAGCCGGAGGAGGAAACCGGCGTTGGGCCGTGAGGATTGTGCCAACGTTTCTGGTGGGACCGGCAAGAATCTGGTTGAACAACTTGCCGGCGGGAAGCATAAATGGTTGGTTGGACTTTGAGGAAGCCTTTGTGAGTAACTTCGGTAGCACCTACCGAAGGCCCAACGGAGCCTCGGCAGCTCGCTTTGTGCGTGCGGCGCCCGCGGGAAACAGAGCCGGGATTACGACCCGGTGGAACTCTATTAGAAACTCTTGTGAAGGAGTGATAGAAGCACAAGCCATTGCTTGGTTTAGCCAAGGATGCGGCGAGGTTCGCCTTTGTGGCAAAAGCTGCAGCGAAACATGCCAACAACTTTGGCGGAGATGATACGTGTGGCGGATAACTATGCGTTGGGAGACCCAATGCAACCGGCGGTACAAGGCGAGCCGGAACAGTTAAACCCGCCTCGGCAGCGCCGAGGAACAATGCGGGACAACCGGAACAACAAAAGATAGGGAAGATTTCCCGGATCGAAGGTACGCTCCGCGGCAAGTTGCTGCTTGTGCAAGAAAACTACGATGCCGGCGGCAGCCGGAGGCGAGAAACCGGATCGCAGCCATGGGCGGGTCCTAAGAAGCAATGGGTCGAAAAGAAACCACAGGGCCGAGAAAAAGAATTGGCAAGAGCCCGTAAAATACACCATGGAAGCCGCCATGGATCAACCTTGCCGGTGGCACACGCCGAATCCGGCTCATCCGTCAAACCACCTGACTAAGGATTGTTCTTGGACCAAGTACTTAATGCAAAAGGGAGCAGTGAAAGATGCGCAAGCACAAGGGTGCACCACAATGTTGCCACCATCACAAGATATGCTGCGCCAGCAACAACTACCACCGCCACCACCACTCACTGGAGCAAATGCTTTACCGGTACAGCCTCAGCCAAACAGGCAGCAGTACCAGCAAGTCAATCAGGTGGGGGATGGCTATGGCCAACCGCCTCCACCGGCACCTTTGGGCTGGAATGTTTATGAGGATCCAGACGTGTGCTGTGTCGTGTTCGTCACTGAGCCGACAGACAAGCAAAGCCTACGTCGCCGTTCCATGGAAGTGAACGCGGTGATGCCGGCAGTACCAAAATACATGATGTGGTCGGATCGGGGAACTCACACGGTCGTTCAAGGATCACCCCAAAATCATGCCGAATCCGGGTGGTTACGCTCTCGTGGTGGACCCAATCATGAAAGGGCCAACGACTCGCGTCAAGTTCAGCAAGGTGCTGATAGACAATGGGAGCAGCATAAACATAATGTACCGGCACACCATGCATACGCTGGGCATAACAGAGAACATGCTTCAACCAACTCGTACAACGTTCCACGGAATCGTTCCGGGTTTGTCTTGCGCACCGGTAGGAAAAGTCCGGGTGGACGTATCGTTTGGAGGACGTGACAATTGCCGGGTTGAAAACGTTGAGTTCGAGGTGGTGGACCTAGATAGTCCGTACCATGCACTGCTGGGGAGACCGGCATTGGCAGCCTTCATGGCCTCGACCCACACGGCGTATCTCAAGATGAAGATGCCAGGCACCTCGTGGACCCTTAGCTGTGGTGGGAAACTATAGAGTCTCACTTGGAAACGGCATCTGCCGGATCGAACCCTAGCGGAATCGCTGGTGATCGCGGAGGAGAAAAGGAGGATGCAAACCGCGGTTGCGGCTGGCTCGATCCTCACAATTGAGCTTAGCGGCAATGAGTGAAAGTTTGAGCACTCCGGCGTTCAAGCCGACAAAGGAAACAAAGGACATCGTCTTTGGATCCGGCCTTCCACTGAGCGTACCGTTCGTATCGGTGCCGGCCTCGGTGAAGCATAGGAAAGCGCGCTCGTCGGCTTCCTCCGTGAGAATCGGAATATCTTTGCCTGGTCTACGATGACTTGGTAGGTGTTCGAGGGAGCTGGCTGAGCACTCTTTGAACGTCCGGAAGGATGCCAAGCCGGTGCGACAACCCTTGCGCCGGTTCGGCTGAAGATAGGAGGAAGATTATTGGAGAAGAGGTGACGAAATTGTTAGTTGCCGGTTTCATCGTAGAGGTCACGCATACTGAGTGGCTGGCCAATCCGGTAATGGTCGAAAAGAAAAAAGATGAGAACCTGGAGGCAAAAGCTCCAAAGGTGTGGCACATGTGCATCGACTACACCAACCTCAACAAGGCTTGCCCAAGAGATCCTTTCCCTCTACCGTGGATCGATCAAGTGATTGATTCAACTGCTGGGTGTGAGTTGTTGTCTTTCCTGGATGCTTATTCCGGTTTCCACCAAATTCCCTTGAAAAAGGAAGATCAAATAAAAACTGCGTTCATTACCCCGCACGGGGCTTATTGCTATGTCACTATGCCTTTTGGTTTGCGCAACGCTGGTGCAACGTACCAGCGCTGTATGCAAAAATGCTTGTTTGATCAAATTGGAAAGAATGTGCAAGTTTATGTGGACGACATTGTGATAAAAACTAAGGTAAAAAATACCTTAATTGACGATATCCGGCAAACATTTGATAACCTAAGACGGTTCCGGATGAAACTTAATCCGGCAAAATGCACCTTCGGCGTCCCTGCCGGTAAGTTGCTCGGTTTTCTCGTATCATGCCGGGGCATTGAAGTGAATCCGGTAAAAATCAGGGCGATAGAAAGAATGACTGTTCCACGGGAACTGAAAGATGTGCAAAAGTTTACCGGAAGCTTGGCATCGCTAAGCCGGTTCATAAGCAGGCTAGGAGAAAAGGCTTTGCCGCTCTATGCCTTAATGAGAAAATCCGATACGTTCGTCTGGACCCCACAGGCAGACGCGGCGTTCAAAGAGCTAAAAACGATGCTAGCCACTGCGCCAATACTGGCTTCGCCGCTGGAAAGAGAGCCCATGTTGTTATACATAGCAGCAACTAACCGGGTTGTGAGTGTGGTTGTGGTAGTAGAAAGAGAAGAGGAAGGAAAAACCGTCCAGAGGCCGGTATACTACCTGAGCGAGGTGCTCTCCCTCTCAAAGCAAAACTACCCACACTTCCAGAAAATGACTTATGGCGTATTCATGGCCGCTACCAAGCTCAAGCACTACTTTGAGGAGCACCCCATGAAGGTGGTGAGTGAGGCACCCATCTCCGATATCATGTGCAATAAAGATGCTAGCGGCAGGATTGCAAAATGGGCGATTCAGATATCACCATACGTACCGGTCTATGAAAGAAGAGATGCCATAAAATCACAAGCTTTAGCTGATTTCTTGGTTGATTGGGCAGAAATGCAATACAAGCCCCCAGATCAAAGAATAGAATACTGGAAAATGCACTTTGACGGATCCAAACTCAAAGAGGGTCTAGGTGCCGGTGTGGTACTCACCTCACCAAAGGGAGATCATCTCCGGTATGTTTTACAAGTACATTTCAGGGCGTCAAACAATGTCGCTGAATACGAGGCTTTGATCCATGGGCTTAAGGTCGCAAAAGAAATCGGTGCACACCGGATCATTTGCTATGGAGACTCAGATCTTGTCGTACAACAATGTTCCGGAGATTGGGACGCAAAAGATGCCAACATGGCCTCATACCGGTTTCACGTGCAAAAGATCGCCGGATTCTTCGAAGGGTGTGAGTTTCACCATGTGCCGCGTGCAGAAAATGAAGCCGCGGATGCTTTGTCCAAGCTGGGCTCGTCCAGGCAAGAAATTCCTCCCGGAATAGCCTTGGCACACTTGAGAGTACCATCGATCAAACCAAGTCCGGAGTCGGAGTCAATTTTTGTACCGGAATGACATGTTGTACCAATGGATATCGATGAAGGAAACCTGGGGACTGTTCCGGTAAGCTCGGGGACTGTTCCGGTAAGCTCGGGGACTGCTGTGCTTGTACCGGAGGAAACAATGCTGGTGGATAACATGGACATAGACGTACCGGTGTTCTTGGTTCGGGAGGCACCATCATGGGTTAAACCTATTAAGGAATTCCTGATCAACGGCACCTTGCCGGTTGACGAAAATGAGTCTAGAAGGATCCAGAGGAGGTCCAAAGCTTACACCATCATCAATGGCGAGGTGTACAAGAGAAGTGTTACCGGTGTCCTCCAGAGGTGTGTGGAACCGGAAGAGGGAAAAGAAATGCTTGAGGAAATTCACCGAGGAGAATGTGGGCATCACGCTTCGTTGAGGGCACTAGTGGCAAAAGTGTTCCGGCATGGGTTCTATTGGCCAATGGCTTTGCAAAACGCGGAGGATCTGGTAAGAAAATGCAATGGGTGCCAGAGGTACGCCAAGCAAAATCATACCCCAGCATCCGGTTTAAAGACAATACCGCTAACTTGGCCGTTTGCCGTTTGGTGCCTAGACATGGTTGGCCCATTCAAAACCGCAAGGGGAAACATGACCCACATCTTGGTTATGGTGGATAAATTCACCAAGTGGCTAGAGGTGAAACCCATTGCAAAGTGTGATGGGCGCACAGCGGTGAAATTCTTAAAATATGTTATTTTGCGGTATGGCTACCCACATAGCATTATCACTGACAATGGCTCAAACTTTGCTCAAGGTGAGTTCAAAAGATTTTGTGAGGACAACAATATCCGGTTGGATTTGTGCTCAGTGGCACACCCACAAGGCAATGGCCAAGTTGAAAGAACAAACGCTTTGGTACTTTCCGGTATCAAACCAAGACTCATCGATGCGGTGGAAAAATCGCCGGGGTGTTGGCTCGATGAGCTACCATCAGTGCTTGTGGAGTATAAGAACAACTCCAAACCGGTCTACCGGATACACTCCATTCTTTATGGTTTATGGAGCAGAAGCGGTCATACCAACCGACATTCTCCATGATTCACCAAGGGTGCAACTCTATACCGAAGAAGAGGTAAAAGAGGCCCGAGAAAACGATGTGGACTTGCTAGAAGAAGCAAGGGAACTAGCTTTGGCAAGAACAGCCATTTACCAGCAAAACCTCAGACGCTATCACAGCCGGAAGGTTAACCCGAGGGTGTTCCAGGAAGGAGATCTAGTGCTACGCCTAGTGCAGCGCAGCGAAGGCCGGCACAAGCTTTCCCTCCATGGGAAGGACCTTTCATTGTGAGCAAGGCTCTCCACAATGATGCCTACTACCTAATTGATGCACAGGAATGGAAGAAAGGAAAGGCGGACAGGTCCGGAGAGGAGACCAAGCGTCCATGGAATGTAGCTCTATTGCGTCCTTTCTACTCTTGAGGTTGTGGTGTAAGAAGTTCCTTTTTTGTACCTTATTTGCTATGAATAAAAGATGTCGGAACCTCGAATGAGTCTCGGGGACTACCCTTACTAAAGTTGTATGTAACATGTTTATTTTTTCAGTTTACCGGTTGCTTATTGAACGTTTTTTCTTTCCGGTTTAGTAGTGTGTTAAACCCTATCGGAGTATTCGACTCTGCTGCTATCCGCAACCCGGCTTCATGGCAAGCAAGATAAACCGGTAGGGGATAAGCACATGAACTGCGAAGAGGGAGAGCGGGAAAGAACAATCCGGAAAAATTTAACTAACCCCGGTTATACCGGTTTTTTGCAAAAATTTCGAGTTATTTCTAAGTTCAAAAAAGTGCTTGCTTGGTAAAAGAACTTTGTGCTCATACGCCAAAAACACCCAGAGAAGGTAGGCAGGGCCAAAGCAAAAGAGCCAAGTGTGCATCGAATTGGATGCGGAAACAATTTCGGAATCATTGCAGTGCAAGACAAAAATCGGAACGATAAGCAAAGTGCTAAGTAGCAAACCAACATAGCTTAATAATAAGTTACCGGTATGCAAGACACCGGCATGAAGTTGTACCACAACCAAAATAGAGATTAAGTTTTATCTTACATCATAGACCCCGGCATACCGGGGCAGAATTTAACGGGCAATGTTTCCAAGTTAAACAGGGTAGGCCTATCATAGGCAATCAGATAACAGGCAATATTCAGGCAGCAGGGGCTTCAGGGGGAGCAGCATCGGCCTCGGGGGCTTCAGGAGAAGCAGCGTTGGCCTCGGGAGCTTCCGGCAGCACATCCTCGGCACCCTCATCTTCACCTTCCTCTTCTTCCTCCTCATCGCTGAGGTAGTCCTTGACATCAGGAGGAGGAGGGATGAAGGTGCGAACCTGGGCGTACTCGGTGAGCCGGTAGGCCCGATCCTGCCGCTTTGCGGTAAGGACCGGGTCCAGATCAGTTGGAGCATCTTGGCGTACGCCTTGCAGAGCATCAAGATCCAAGTCCGGGTACCAGGAGCACGCGGAGCGCAGCGCGGTATCAGCTCCAGCACGAGCTGCGGAGCACTGCCACTCACGAATCCGGCGCCCTGCCTCCTTCAGCCGGTTGGCGGTGAGGGTGATGTTGGCTGGCATCGCTTCTTCAGGCCACAACACCTTGAAAAGTTGGATGGCGGCATCCGGTAGATCGGCAAGGAGACGGTCCACTGAGCGCATATGTTGGACTCGAGCGGAAAGGGCGACCAGATAGTCGTACCCGTCCCAGTGCGCGTCCATGTTGGGAAACTCCCGCGCCACCCGATCCTCCATCACCTTTTTCACGGCGTGCGTCTGAGAGTCCGGGAAGTGTTCTACAGGAAGAAGGGAAAAGCGTAAGCGTAAGATACCGGAAAACAATCCACCGGAAAGAAAAGGAACATGAACACATTTTCAAAAAGGAAAAGCTTATAAGCAAAAGAAGGGACAAGGCAAGAGCTTACGGAGAGCCAGCGCATCAATCTGCATGACCAGCCGATCATATTCTTTATGATCAGTGGTCATAACCTCAATGTGGCGCTCCGCCGCTTTCCGCGCCTTCCTCTCCTCCTCCAGCTCTGCCCTCAGCACCGCATTGGAGTTCGTGGAATCATCCACAACCTCCGCTAGCCTGGCCTCGGCTGCTGCCTTGGCATCCTTTAGATCTTGGTCATGCTGGAGCGCGGCCTGCATAGCCTGTTCCTTAAGCTCCCTGGAGGCAGTCTTCTGGGCATCCAGCGCCTCGTGGTGCTCCTTGATGAGCTGCTCCTTTTCACCTAGGCACCAGAAAGAAAGGTGTTAGCAAAGTGGCAGCTGATAAAATGAGGAAAGAACGAGTCAACCGGAAAAGAAAAAGTGACACCTTGGAGAGTGGCAATCTGGACCTTGAGGGCCTCAATGGTAGCTTCCGGGACAACTGTTGAACAAAAGATTCGTAAGTGTTAAAGAAGAAAACATTCCGGTAAAAAGATGCCGGAAGAAAAGAAAGGAAATAAACCTTGGCGAGTGGTCGTGGGCCTCGGCAAGGTCCCGTGCTCCAGAGAAGCTCCTCGAAGAGCTGCTTCCGGGCGTCCGCGGTGCTCTGTTCAAAGGAAGATAATTGTGAAAAAGAAAGAAACTATGTTATCAACCCGAAACTCGGGGACTGGCTATGCCGGTTTCGTGCGTTTCTAGTTAAGTTTCGCGCTAAGAGCAAAAGATCTTAACCCGAAACTCGGGGGCTAGCTATGCCGGTTCCGCGCGTTTCTAGTTAAGTTTCGCGCTAAGAGCAAAAGATCTTAACCCGAAACTCGGGGACTGGCTATGGCGGTTTCGCGCGTTTCTAGTTAAGTTTCGCGCTGAATGCTATGCTCTCAAAACGAAACTCGGGGACTGGGAAGATAGACAAGATCCGGAAAGAAAGAAACCGGCATCAACAAAAAGTTGCAAAAAGGTTGGCGAAACTTACCACCACGTTGCTCGTGGCATCGTACCACGCACTGTCGAACTCCTTCACGACGCGCTTGAGCCGCATGAAGTGTTCTTCAGTGGACCGGGGCCTAGCAGGGTCTGGCGCTGGAAGACGGTCCTTCCCCAAGCCGCGGGTGGATGCAGAGATATCCGCATCGTTCCATTTTTGGGCGTAGGGGAGAAGGTGCCCCGAGTCCCGGCCCTCGCGCTTCAGCTCAACGATCCGGCCCGGGAGGCCGGAAGGTTTTCTTGGACCGCAGCAGCGGCAGGGCCGACGTGCAGCACTAGAGGCTGCGAGCCGGCGCGAGGCGCTGCCCTCCACGGCCTTTCCCTGAGAAGCCCCCGGCTTGAGGAACTTGGTGATCTTGGGGGTCTCGGGCGGCGGCTTTGGCTTGGCCGCGGGAGGTCCTTGGCTCGGTGGCGGCGTTGGAGTAGTCCCGGTAGGCTCAAGAGTAGGAGCTTCCGGGTGCGGTGCAGAGGAGGCCGGCGCGGAAGTATCCGGCGCGGCCTTGGTGGGGGAAGAGCTTGGCTGCTTCTTCTTCTTCTTCTTCGGGGCAGGAGGAACCAGAGGTTCCGCCCGCCCGGCAGTTTCATCATCGGCGCCGGTGTTGCTGGCGCCGGTGTCTTGGGTCTCAGGAGGGGAGGTGAGGTCCTCCTCCGCGTGGTGATCAGGAGGTGTAGGGGCCGCGCGCCCCGCACTTGTAGTGCCTCCCAGAGGGGAGGCAGAGAGGTCGCCGGTACCGGATGGTACCGGGCTTGTTTGAGGAGGAGGAGTTGGAGCCCTTGCGGTTCCCTCAGAGGTCACCGGCTTCGGGCCGCCGGCGTCCTTGGACAGCGTAAGAGCAGGGCTGAACAAAAAGAAAAGAAAAAGATCAGAAACAGCAAAGAGTAAGGGAAAGATTGGAAAGCAAAAAGAGAAATAAAGAACTTACCCGGAAGAAACCGGCATCTGCTTATGCTTGTAGCGCTTCGTGCCTACCTGCTTTCCCCCAAGGACTTCCATCCGGAAGCGTTTGGCGGGAGGAGCTTGGCTAGGGCCGGCATCGGCAGAAGGCGCCTTGTTCTTTTTTACTCTGGGGCATGAGCTTGTTCAGGAACTCATCCCCGACCTCGGCCTGCAGGGGAGGCACGTGCTCGTGGACCTGTGGTTCGGGGCCAGCTGAGGGAACGTCTACAGAAGGAAATAGGTAACAGAAGAATATGAGAGATCAAAAAGAAGAGCTACCTCAAGCAAGGTCAGGTCGTCAGACGAACCGGCTGGTTCCGGTGGAGATCTGCCGAGGCGTGAGGCTGGAGTCCGGCCCATCTTCAGGTCCTGCCAATGGATGAAAGGGTCCGGGTCGAACTTGTCTAGAGCACGCTTCCGGCAAGGGCCTCACCGGTCTGAGTCAATGCGAGGGAAGCGGTCCCTAGCCTGAAAACAAAAAGAAAAACGGTTAGCCACAGCATGAAAGTTACCGGTAGAACAACCCGGGTGGCGTAATCTCTTACTTCCTTGGTTGGGGGGTTGAGGGAGCTGAGAGGAAGAAAGCCCCACTCCCAGTCATCCGGCATGTCCGTTTGGCATATTTGATTAGCCTTCAGGACCACATTCGCCTTGCTCAAGGGTAGGCAGGTGATCTTGGTGGGATCGCCAGGACCGTACATCTCGGTTATCTTGTGAGCACGGCCCTTAAGGGGAAGCACCCGGCGGTAGATGAAGGTGCGGATGATATCATCGGAGCAAATGTTGGTCTCCTTCATCAGCTTCAACATGAAGCGTACCACCCGGTTCGTCTCTATGTGATCCGTACCGGGGTTGTAGTTCCAGTTGACCTTGGCGGGCGGCGCCGGATTGAAGGGCGGCAGATTGATGAGGTCAGTGGCGCTCTTGTTCTTCACATAGAAGAACGTCGTCTGCCACAACCGGCAAGACTCGAGGCCGTTGAACTTAAAGAAGGGGCTCCCCTGGCGGGAGCCGATGATACAAGACCCGCATTGTACGGGGAGTTTGGGCTTGGGAATGTCCTTGCCCTGGACCGAGTTGATCCGGAGAGAAAAGAAGCGGGCAAACGTCTCGCGAGCGGGACGGATGCCGATATAGCCTTCCATGAAGGCCACAAAACAAGAAAGATAAAAAATGGTGTTGCCGGGAAGGTGGTGAGGCTGGAGTCGATAGAAATCGAGGAGTTGGCGGAAGAAATTGGAGGCGGGAAGGCCGAAGCCACGCTCAAAGTGAGCAAGATAGACAACGACCTCACCGGGTTCAAGCACCGGTTCGATCTCGTCACCTGGGAGCCGGCAGGAGACTCCATCCGGTATTCTCCTAGACCGGTAAAGCCAGTCGATCTCGTGTTGAGTCACGTCGGAACCTCTCCAGGCTCCGCGTGTGATACCGGAAAGATCCTTTCCGGGGGCCCGGCTAGAAGTGCCCACCTCTTGGTCTTTCGTTGGATTCAGCTTCCATCCGGGCGAGATCTTCGGTTAGCCCGTCCGAAGTCCTACTTCCTTGACTACTAGAAGAGGAAGCGAGAAGAGATTCTTCGCCGGACATGTAGATCCGGAAGACGCCGGAATCTACCAGTAAAGCAGTTTCCCCAAAAAGACCCTCACGCGAAGATCTACGAGTAAGAGAAAAAGCAAAATAAAGAGGGGATAAATACTCTACCGCCCCAAGATCTGGAAAGCAAAAAGAAAGAGGTAGAGGCGTATCGAGCCTAACCTGAGGCAGCGGAGGCATTCAGGGAGAAGTTCGCCAGAGGAACGGCGAGCTCTTGGCCGTCGACGAAGGCCGGCAACGGAGAAGAGCAAGGTCCGTCGGAGAAAGCTTGAATCTGCAACGAGGAAGGAGCGCAGCAAGAACTCCGCGTGGTGAAGAGCTTTGGCGCGGTGAGAGCGACGTCCTAGCGCCGACAGAAGCAGCGCTCTAGCGGCGACCGGCGGCGAAGAGGAAGCAAGGGGCGAAGGGCTCAAGTCGCTCTGGAAATGGGGGCAAGTGCGAAGAAGAAGATGAAGAGGAACCGCTCCGCCCTTATATAGAGAGAAGGGAAAGTGGGCCGAAAACCGTTGAGCCGCGGCGGTTCGCCTCGTGGGCCGCCACGTGGCGCGCAGATACACGCTCGAAAACAACAAGCCACAGGAAGGTGCACACGGATCCAGAACGGTGGCTAGGATCCGCTGTGAGGCAGTTAATACGCGCGCGGAAGCCGAAGGGAAGTGACCCCTGACACTGACGCGTCAGTCACAGTGCGCATGTCACTGACAGGCGCGAGGCCCGAGAAATTCTCGACTTCGCCGAGGAAGTATTTAATGACTAAGATGCCGGAGGATAAGACACCGAAGAATGCCTTGCAAAGAGAGAAAACGTGAGTCCGGGCAAAGATTCCGGATCTAAGCTAAGCGCCGGGTAGATTAAACCGGTATCCCAAGACAGAAGAACCTGACATGGTCTGTTGGATAGAATCCGCGAGACTATACCAGCTTCGGGGACTAATGTTGGGGGGATAACCCCCGGTATGCCAAAGGCATGCCAAACCGGATGGTTTGAGCCATCAAGATACCGGTTTAATGCTCATACCGGAGCACAAAGATACGAGTTTGGCTAAGTAAAGCTAAGCCGGTATCCCCAAGAGGGGTATGCCGGAACCGGGTAAAGAAGACACCGGGCTACCGGAAGGAAGAGCAAGTCGGCAGGGCTGGTCAAAGATCCTCTCCAGAGCTAGAAGACAAAGATGAGCTAAGCAAAGTAGCTTTAAACGAAGGGCTGACGATAAAGAGGAGGATGACAATCAAAGAAGCCGGAGGACGTCAGCCTCCCTGATTAAAGAAGACCCCGGTGTCATCTATGATTAAAGTAACTTTGTAAAGTAGTTTGTCTAGTCAAAGATGCCATTAGGGTTTCTTGCCTTGTAAGCCACCCTCTTCCCTATATAAGGAGAGGGGGCAGCCCTCTTCAGGGACGACGAACACATGTACGCGTAGTGAAGCCTTTGCACTGAGAAACTTGTAACCTGTGGAGATCAATAAAGAAGATGATCTAGAGTGAGTTCTTCCTTGTGTCTTTCTTCTTCAACCTCTAGCCTTGGCTAAGTTCTTGAGGAAACCATCCGGAAGTCCATCCCATCTAATCACAAACCCTCCCCCGAATCCTCTAGCGTCCATTCGGCCCCAACTCAAGCCATCCTATGGCATCTGTCTGTTCACCACGACGACAACTTTGCACCCATTAATCAAGAACTACCATAGAGCTTGTTGAAATTTGGTTTGCATGATTGGTCCCTCTAAAGTCTAGATATTTTCTGGTGAAGTGTTTGAACAACAAGGAGACAGTGTAGAGTCTTATAATGCTTGCAATAAGTTCTTATGTAAGTTTTGCTGTACCGGTTCATACTTGTGTTTGCTTCAAACAACCTTGCTAGCCAAAGCCTTGTATTGAGAGGGAATACTTCTCGTGCATCCAAATCCTTGAGCCAAAAACTATGCCATTTGTGTCCACCATACCTACCTACTATGTGGTATTTCTCTTGCCATTCCAAAGTAAATTACTTGAGTGCTACCTTTAAAATTTCATTCCTTGTCTTTGCAATATATAGCTCATGGAAAAATAGCTTTAAAAACTATTGTGGTATTGAATATGTTACTTATGTATCTTATTTCTTATAAGTTGCTTGTTGAGCGGTAACCATGTTTCTGGGGATGCCATCAACTATTACACCTTTGTTGAATATCATGTGAGTTGTTATGCATGTTCGTCTTGTCTAAAGTAAGGGTGATTTATCATGATCAAATGGTTTGAGTATGCATATTGTTAGAGAAGAACATTGGGCCGCTAACTAAAGCCATGAATCATGGTGGAAGTTTCAGTTTGGACATCAATCCTCAATCTCTTATGAGTATATTATCTGTTGTTGAATGCTTATGCATTAAAGAGGAGTCCATTATCTGTTTTCTATGTTGTCCCGGTATGGATGTCCTTAGTTGAGATCTATCAAAAACGAGAAATCAAATGCGATCTATCTCCTTGGACCTTTGTACAGGCGACATAGAGGTACCCATTTGTGACACTTGGTTGAAACATATGTTATGTAATGATAATCCATGTAAATCCAAGCTAATTAGGACAAGGTGCAAGCACTATTGGTATTCTATGCATGAGGCTTGCAACTTATAGGATGTCTTATGCATAACACATATGAATTATTACTACCGTTGACAAAATTGTTTCTATGTTTTCAAAATGAAAAGCTCTAGCACAAAAATAGTAATCCATGCTTCCCTCTGCGAAGGGCCCATTCTTTTACTTTATGTTGAGTCAGTTTACCTACTTCCTTCTATCTTAGAAGCAAACACTTGTGTCAACTGTGTGCATTGATTCCTACATACTTTCTTATTTGCATTCATCATATTACTTTGTGTTGACAATTATCCATGAGATATACATCCATGAGATAAACATGTTGAAGTTGAAAGCAATCGCTGAAACTTATATCTTCCTTTGTGTTACTTCAAAACTTTCTACTAAGAATTTATTGCTTTATGAGTTAACTCTTATGCAAGACTTATTGATGCTTGTCTTGAAAGTACTATTCATGAAAAGTCTTTGCTATATGATTCAGTTGTTTAAGTCATTGTCTTTACCATTGATTCGAATCACTTCATTCATCTCATATTCTTTACAATAGTATTGATCAAGATTATGATAGCATGTCACTTCGAAATTATCCTTGTTATCGTTTACCTACTCGAGGGCGAGTAGGAACTAAGCTTAGGGATGCTTGATACGTCTCAAACGTATCTATAATTTCTTATGTTCCATGCTAGTTTTATGACAATACTCACATGTTTTATACACACTTTACATCATTTATACGCATTTTCCGGCACTAACCTATTGACAAGATGCCGAAGGGCCAGTTCCTGTTTTCTGCTGTTTTTGGTTTCAGAAATCCTACAAAGGAAATATTCTCGGAATTGGACGAAATCAACACCCTGTGAGGTGGGCGCCTCGTGGCCCCCCTCCTTCTGGTCTTCTAGCTCCGTCCATCTTCTGTGAAAATTGGCCCATTGGAATTAATCCCGGGGATTTTCTTGAAAGTTGAGTTTCTTCACAAAAACAAGACACCAGGGCAATTCTGCTGAAAACAGCGTTAGTCCGTGTTAGTTGTATCCAAAATACACAAATTAGAGGCAAAACAATAGCAAAAGTGTTCGGGAAAGTAGATACGTTTTGGACGTATGAACCGCTGCCAGCTCTCCCTCCTCCGGCTCGCGGTCCCTTGTACTGCACGCCGGCCGCGCCTCCATTGTGGCCGGAGAGACGGCCTCAGCTCAGCTGGGCCGGTTCACCGAGCTCACCCGCAGAGGAGCCGACCTGGGCCATCTGCTTGATTACGCTGAGAAGTGGAATCAGGCGGATCTGTCCCCAGCGACGCGTGGCCTGGGGAAGGACAAGCTGCCGGTGGTTGATCCTGCCGGCCCCCGGAGAACTGGGCAGCACTTTGGCCGGTTGCGGCGCGCGGTCAAAGAATTTGACAGTGCGTGGCACGACGCCAAAAACAACATAGCGGTAAGTTGCACAAAACTTCAAAGTTCTTTAAATCTATGCCGGTTTCTACTCTTTCAAGATTATATATATCTTCCCAGTCCCTGAGTTTCGGGTTGAGAGCGCAGCTCTTAGCGCGAAACTTTTTTCAACACCGGCATCTTCTTTACCGGAATCTTTTTTAACTTGAACAGGGCATTCTGGACGTCCAGAAGCAGCTCTTCGAGGAGCTGCTGTGGGAGAACTGGGAGCTTTCTGAGGCCCACAGCAAGTGCCAAGGTTAGTTTCTGCACCCCCGGCTTCTTTTCACCGGTTGCTTTTTCTTTTAGTACTTATACTCTTTGCACCTCACCTCTCCCGGAAGCTTCCATCGAGGCCCTCACTGCTCAGCTAGCCACGCTTAAAGGTACCATTTTCTTTTCCGGTTGTCTTGCCTTCCTTTAGCCTACCGGTTATTTTTCTGTTAACTCTTCCTTTCCGGATTCTAGCCGAAAAGGAGCAGCTTGCCTCGGAGTACCACAAGGCCCTGGAGGCTCAGAGGACCCTTGTTGGTGAGCTAAAGGAGAAGCTCATGCAGCATGAGCTCCGGCACGCTCGTGAGCTGAAGGAGGCCAAGGCTACAGCTGAGGCCAAGTTGGATGAATCCTTGAAGGAGTACACCAACAACAGCGCGGTGCTTCGGGCGGAGCTGGAGGAAGAGACCGTGGCGCGGAAAGCGGCGCAAGATCGGATCGCCACTCTAACTGCGGACCACACTGAGTACGATCGGTTGGTTGTGCAGACCGATGCGCTGGCCCTCAGTAAGCCTTTTTTCTTTCCCTCCGTTGCTTATAAGCTTATATTTTCCGGTAGTATGTCCTTATCTTTTCTCTCTTTTCTTGCAGGGCTCTTTCCGGATTCCCAGGCGCATGCTCATAATAAGGTAGCGGAACGCAGGGCGGAGCAAGAAATGAGCAACCCGGATTTGCCCTGGGATGCTTATGACCACTTGGTCGCGCTTTCTGTCCGGATCCAGCACATGCGCGCCGTGGACCGGCACCTGGTCGATCTTCCGGATCGTGCCATGGAGATCTTCAAAGAACTGTGGCCTGAGGAAGCGGTGCCGGTCAATGTGACGCTTATCTCCGACCGTCTCAAGGATGCATGCCGGAGGATCCGCGAATGGAAGTGCTCCGCGGCCCGTGCCAGAGCAGATGCAGCGCTACGCGTTGCCTGCTCTTGGTATGAAGATCTGGATCCGGATGCCTTCCACGGCCTTGATACGTCTCCGACGTATCGATAATTTCTTATGTTCCATGCCACATTATTGATGTTATCTACATGTTTTATGCACACTTTATGTCATATTCGTGCATTTTCTGGAACTAACCTATTAACAAGATGCCGAAGTGCCGATTGCTGTTTTCTCGCTGTTTTTGGTTTCAGAAATCCTAGTAAGGAAATATTCTCGGAATTGGACGAAATCAAAGCCCAGGGGCCTATTTTTCCACGAAGCTTCCAGAAGTCCGAAGACGAAACGAAGAGGGGCCACGGGGTGGCCAAACCCTAGGGCGGCGCGGCCCCACCCCTGGCCGCGCCGGCCTATAGTTTGGGCCCCCCGTGCCGCCTCTTGACCTACCCTTCCGCCTACTTAAAGCCTCCGTGACGAAACCCCCAGTACCGAGAGCCACGATACGGAAAACCTTCCGCAGACGCCGCCAACGCCGATCCCATCTCGGGGATCCAGGAGATCGCCTCCGGCACCCTGTCGGAGAGGGGAATCATCTCCCGGAGGACTCTACGCCGCCATGGTCGCCTCCGGTGTGATGTGTGAGTAGTCTACCCCTGGACTATGGGTCCATAGCAGTAGCTAGATGGTTGTCTTCTCCCCATTGTGCTATCATTGTCGGATCTTGTGAGCTGCCTAACATGATCAAGATCATCTATCTGTAATTCTATAGGTTGCGTTTGTTGGGATCCGATGAATAGAGAATACTTGTTATGTTGATTATCAAAGTTATATCTACGTGTTGTTTATGATCTTGCATGCTTTCCGTTACTAGTAGATGCTCTGGCCAAGTAGATGCTTGTAACTCCAAGAGGGAGTACTTATGCTCGATAGTGGGTTCATGCCTCGCATTGACACCGGGACGAGTGACGTAAAGTTCTAAGGTTGTGTTGTGCTGTTGCCACTAGGGATAAAACATTGATGCTATGTCTAAGGATGTAGTTGTTGATTACATTACGCACCATACTTAATGCAATTGTCTCGTTGCTTTGCAACTTAATACCGGAGGGGTTCGGATGATAACCTCGAAGGTGGACTTTTTAGGCATAGATGCGATTGGATGGCGGTCTATGTACTTTGTCGTAATGCCCAATTAAATCTCACTATACTCATCATGATATGTATGTGCATGGTCATGCCCTCTTTATTTGTCAATTGCCCAACGGTAATTTGTTCACCCAACATGCTATTTGTCTTATGGGAGAGACACCTCTAGTGAACTGTGGACCCCGGTCCAATTCTCTTTACTCGAAATAAAATCTACCGCAATACTTGTTCTATCGTTTTCCGCAAACAATCATCTTCCACACAATACGGTTAATCCTTTGTTACAGCAAGCCGGTGAGATTGACAACCTCACTCGTTTCGTTGGGGCAAAGTACTTTGGTTGTGTTGTGCAGGTTCCACGTTGGCGCCGGAATCCCGGTGTTGCGCCGCACTACATCCCGCCGCCATCAACCTTCAACGTGCTTCTTGGCTCCTCCCGGTTCGATAAACCTCGGTTTCTTTCTGAGGGAAAACTTGCTGCTGTGCGCATCATACCTTCCTCTTGGGGTTCCCAACGAACGTGTGAGTTACACGCCATCAAGCATATTTTGTGGCGCCGTTGCCGGGGACCAGAAAGCTACACAACAAGGATTTCCTCCCTCGTCAACCACGCGCCAGTCCTGGACAGCATCAAGTATTTTCTGGCGCCGTTGCCGGGGAGATCAAGACACGCTGCAAGGGGAGTCTCCACTTCTCAATCTCTTTACTTTGTTTTTGTCTTGCTTAGTTTTATTTACTACTTTGTTTGCTGCACTAAATCAAAATACAAAAAAAAATTAGTTACTTGTTTTACTTTATAATATCATGCATGTTTTTATTACACTAGTTTGGCATAATGGACAAGAATGATCTTCTTATTCTATTTCCTGATTTAAAACATGGATTGTTTGATGCGAAAATTAAAAAACCTATGGAACCTTATTTGCATGCTGGTAGTAATATTAGTATGAACGCTTTGAACACCATTGTTGATAATAATATAGAAAGTTCTAAGCTTGGGGAAGCTGGTTTTCATGATCTTTTTATTCCCCCAAGCATTGAGGAGAAAATTTACTTTGATGATACTTTGCCTCCTATTTATGATAATAATATTGGTCTTTTAGTACCGCCTGTTATGGAGGATAAATTTGATTATGATTACAATATGCCTCCTATATTTGATAATGAGAATAATAATGATAGCTACTTTGTTGAATTTGCTCCCACTACAACTAATAAAATTGATTATGCTTATGTGGAGAGTAATGATACTTTTATGCATGTGAATAAGAATGCCTTATGTGATACTTATATTGTTGAGTTTGTTCATGATGCCTCTGAAAATTATTATGAGAGAGAAAAATATGGTTGTAGAAATTTTCATGTTACTAAAATGCCTCTCTATGTGCTGAAATTTTTGAAGCTACACTTGTTTTATCTTCCTGATCTTGTCATTTTGCTCTTCATGAATTTATTTGTGTACAAGGTTCCTTTTCATAGGAAGCATGTTAGACTTAAATATGTTTTGGATTTGCTTCTTGATGCTCTCTTTTGCTTCAAATACTATTTCTTGCGAGTGCATCATTAAAATTGCTGAGCCCATCTTAATGGCTATAAAGAAAGAACTTCTTGGGAGATAACCCATGTGTTATTTTACTACAGTACTTTGTTTTTATTTTGTGTCTTGGAAGTTGTTTACTACTGTAGCAACCTCTCCTTATCTTAGTTTTGTGTTTTGTTGTGCCAAGTTAAGCCGTTGATAGAAAAGTAAGTACTAGATTTGGATTACTGCGCAGTTCCAGATTTCTTTGCTGTCACGAATCTGGGTCCACCTCCCTGTAGGTAACTCGGAAAATTAAGCCAATTTACGTGCATAATCCTCAGATATGTACGCAACTTTCATTCAATTTGAGCATTTTCATTTGAGCAAGTCTGGTGCCATTTTAAAATTCGTCAATACGAACTGTTCTGTTTTGACAGATTCTGCCTTTTATTTCGCATTGCCTCTTTTGCTATGTTGGATGAATTCTTTGATCCACTAATGTCCAGTAGCATTATGCAATGTCCAGAAGTGTTAAGAATGATTGTGTCACCTCTGAATATGTCAATTTATATTGTGCACTAACCCTCTAATGAGTTGTTTCGAGTTTGGTGTGGAGGAAGTTTTCAAGGATCAAGAGAGGAGTATGATGCAACATGATCAAGGAGAGTGAAAGCTCTAAGCTTGGGGATGCCCCGGTGGTTCACCCCTGCATATATCAAGAAGACTCAAGTGTCTAAGCTTGGGGATGCCCAAGGCATCCCCTTCTTCATCGACAACATTATCAGGTTCCTCCCCTGAAACTATATTTTTATTCCATCACATCTTATGTGCTTTTTCTTGGAGCGCCGGTTTGTTTTTGTTTTTGTTTTGTTTGAATAAAATGGATCCTAGCATTCACTTTATGGGAGAGAGACATGCTCCGCTGTAGCATATGGACAAGTATGTCCTTTGTTTCTACTCATAGTATTCATGGCGAAGTTTCTCCTTCGTTAAATTGTTATATGGTTGGAATTGGAAAATGATACATGTAGTAATTGCTATAAATGTCTTGGGTAATGTGATACTTGGCAATTGTTGTGCTCATGTTTAAGCTCTTGCATCATATGCTTTGCACTCATTAATGAAGAAATACATAGAGCATGATAAAATTTGGTTTGCATATTTGGTTTCTCTAAGGTCTAGATAATTTCTAGTATTGAGTTTGAACAACAAGGAAGACGGTGTAGAGTCTTATAATGTTTTCAATATGTCTTTTATGTGAGTTTTGCTGCACCGGTTCATCCTTGTGTTTGTTTCAAATAAACCTTGCTAGCCTAAACCTTGTATCGAGAGGGAATACTTCTCATGCATCCAAAATACTTGAGCCAACCACTATGCCATTTGTGTCCACCATACCTACCTACTATATGGTATTTTCCGCCATTCCAAAGTAAATTGCTTGAGTGCTACCTTTAAAATTCCATCATTCACCTTTGCAATATATAGCTCATGGGACAAATAGCTTAAAAACTATTGTGGTATTGAATATGTAATTATGCACTTTATCTCTTATTAAGTTGCTTGTTGTGCGATAACCATGTTCACTCGGGGACGCCATCAACTATTCATTGTTGAATTTCATGTGAGTTGCTATGCATGTCCGTCTTGTCTCGAAGTAAGAGAGATCTACCACCTTATGGTTAAGCATGCATATGTTAGAGAAGAACATTGGGCCGCTAACTAAAGCCATGATCCATGGTGGAAGTTTCAGTTTTGGACATATATCCTCAATCTCAAATGAGAAAATTATTAATTGTTGTTACATGCTTATGCATAAAAGAGGAGTCCATTATCTCGTTGTCTATGTTGTCCCGGTATGGATGTCTAAGTTGAAGAATAATCAATAGCGAGAAATCCAATGCGAGCTTTCTCCTTAGACCTTTGTACAAGCGGCATAGAGGTACCCCTTTGTGACACTTGGTAAAAACAAGTGCATTGTGATGATCCGGTAGTCCAAGCTAATTAGGACAAGGTGCGGGCACTATTAGTACACTATGCATGAGGCTTGCAACTTATAAGATATAATTTACATGATGCATATGCTTTATTACTACCGTTGACAAAATTGTTTCATGTTTTCAAAATCAAAGCTCTAGCACAAATATAGCAATCGATGCTTTTCCTCTATGGAGGACTATTCTTTTACTTTCAATGTTGAGTCAGCTTCACCTATTTCTCTCCACCTCAAGAAGCAAACACTTGTGTGAACTATGCATTGATTCCTACATACTTGCTTATTGCACTTATTATATTACTCTATGTTGACAATATCCATGAGATATACATGCTACAAGTTGAAAGCAACCGCTGAAACTTAATCTTCTTTTGTGTTGCTTCAATGCTTTTACTTTGAATTATTGCTTTATGAGTTAACTCTTATGCAAGACTTATTGATGCCTGTCTTGAAGTGCTATTCATGAAAAGTCTTTGCTTTATGATTCACTTGTTTACTCATGTCATATACATTGTTTTGATCGCTGCATTCACTACATATGCTTTACAAATAGTATGATCAAGATTATGATGGCATGTCACTCCGTAAATTATCCGTGTTATCGTTTTACCTGCTCGGGACGAGCAGAACTAAGCTTGGGGATGCTGATACGTCTCCGACGTATCGATAATTTCTTATGTTCCATGCCGCATTATTGATGTTATCTACATGTTTTATGCACACTTTATGTCATATTCGTGCATTTTCTGGAACTAACCTATTAACAAGATGCCGAAGTGCCGCTGTCGTTTTCTCGCTGTTTTTGGTTTCAGAAATCCTAGTAAGGAAATATTCTCGAATTGGACAAAATCAAAGCCCAGGGGCCTATTTTTCCACGAAGCTTCCAGAAGTCCGAAGACGAAACGAAGAGGGGCCACGGGGTGGCCAAACCCTAGGGCGGCGCGGCCCCACCCCTGGCCGCGCCGTCCTATAGTTTGGGCCCCCCGTGCCGCCTCTTGACCTACCCTTCCGCCTACTTAAAGCCTCCGTGATGAAACCCCCCAGTACCGAGAGCCACGATACGGAAAACCTTACAGAGACGCCGCCAACGCCGATCCCATCTCGGGGATCCAGGAGATCGCCTCCGGCACCCCGCCGGAGAGGGGAATCATCTCCCGGAGGACTCTACGCCGCCATGGTCGCCTCCGGTGTGATGTGTGAGTAGTCTACCCCTGGACTATGGGTCCATAGCAGTAGCTAGATGGTTGTCTTCTCCCCATTGTGCTATCATTGTCGGATCTTGTGAGCTGCCTAACATGATCAAGATCATCTATCCGTAATTCTATATGTTGCGTTTGTTGGGATCCGATGAATAGAGAATACTTGTTATGTTGATTATCAAAGTTATATCTACGTGTTGTTTATGATCTTGCATGCTTTCCGTTACTAGTAGATGCTCTGGCCAAGTAGATGCTTGTAACTCCAAGAGGGAGTACTTATGCTCGATAGTGGGTTCATGCCCGCATTGACACCGGGACGAGTGATAGAAAGTTCTAAGGTTGTGTTGTGCTCGTTGCCACTAGGGATAAAACATTGATGCTATGTCTAAGGATGTAGTTGTTGATTACATTACGCACCATACTTAATGCAATTGTCTCGTTGCTTTGCAACTTAATACCGGAGGGGTTCGGATGATAACCTCGAAGGTGGACTTTTTAGGCATAGATGCAGCTTGGATGGCGGTCTATGTACTTTGTCGTAATGCCCAATTAAATCTCACTATACTCATCATGATATGTATGTGCATGGTCATGCCCTCTTTATTTGTCAATTGCCCAACTGTAATTTGTTCACCCAACATGCCGTTTGTCTTATGGGAGAGACACCTCTAGTGAACTGTGGACCCCGGTCCAATTCTCTTTACTCGAAATACAATCTATCGCAATACTTGTTCTACTCGTTTTCCGCAAACAATCATCTTCCACACAATACGGTTAATCCTTTGTTACAGCAAGCCGGTGAGATTGACAACCTCACTCGTTTCGTTGGGGCAAAGTACTTTGGTTGTGTTGTGCAGGTTCCACGTTGGCGCCGGAATCCCCGGTGTTGCGCCGCACTACACCCCGCCGCCATCAACCTTCAACGTGCTTCTTGGCTCCTCCTGGTTCGATAAACCTTGGTTTCTTTCTGAGGGAAAACTTGCTGCTGTGCGCATCATACCTTCCTCTTGGGGTTCCCAACGAACATGTGAGTTACACGCCATCAAGCCTCCGCGGCGATGCGCCCACGGACAAGGATCCGGTCTTAACCGCCAAGCGGCAGGATCGCGCCTACCGGATCGCAGAATGCGTCCACACCCACACTTTCATCCCTCCTCCTCCCGACGTCAAGGATGCACTCTCTGACGACGAGGAAGAAGTTGAGGACGAGGAGGATGAAGAAGCCGGAGAAGGCGACGCTCCTCCGGAGGACGGCGATATCCCTCCGGAAGCTCCTGAGGCCGGCCTGCAGCCCCCCGTTGTGTGAATATGTCTCAGCTTGTATGTGTCACACCTGGTTGTCTCAAAAACAATGCTCGTTAAATTCTACCCCGGTATGCCGGGGTTTATGATGTAAGATAATACTCTGCCGTTCTTTTGGCTGTGCTACATGTTATTATGCCGGTATCTTGTATACCGGTATCTTACTAAGTTAAGTTCATACGCTACTTTGGCACCTTGCCTTTGTAGCTTGCTTTTATCTTGCACTGTGAAGATTCCAGAATTGTTTCCGCATCCAATCTGATGCACACTTGGTTCTTTTGCTTTGGCTCTGCCTACCTCTTTTGGGTGTTTTGGCATATGAGTCACAAAGTTCTTTTGCCAAGCAAGCATTTTCTTGAACTTAGAAATAACTCGAATTTTTTCACAAAAAACCAGTATAACCGGGGTTAGTTAAACTTTTCTGGATTGTTTGCTCCCACTCCCTCTTTTCGTGTTTCACGTGCTTATTTGCTACCGGTTTATCTTGCTTGCCATGAAGCCGGGTTGCGGACAGCAGCAGAGTCGAAGACTCCGGTAGGTTTAGCACGCTACTAAACTGAAGAGAAAATGTTTGACAAGCAACCGGTAAACTGAAAAAATAAACACATTGCATGAAATTTCGGTAGAAGCAGTCCCCGAGATTCATTCGAGGTGCCGGCATCTTTTATTCATAGAATATAAGGTACAAAAAAGGAACTCCTTACAGCACATCTTCAGGAATAGAAAGGTCGCAGCAAAGCTATGTTCCATGGACGCTTGGTCTCCTCTCCCGACCCGTCCGCCTTTCCCTTCTTTGATTCCCGTGCATTGATCAAGTAGTAGGCATCATTGTGTAGAGCCTTGCTCACAATGAAAGGTCCTTCCCACGGAGGCGAGAGTTTGTGACGCCCCTCAGTGCGCTGCACTAGGCGTAGCACCAGGTCTCCTTCCCGGAACACCCTTGGTTTAACCTTCCGGCTATGATAGAGTGTTCAACAGATTAGGTGAATGAACAAGTGTAGCAGTAATTTCATTAGGAATTTCAGTATTTTCAATTTGTCTAGACCTAGCAATTGTAGCATCTAGAAAAGATCCTAACGAACCATCATTATCAAGCACAACAGAAGCATCATCAAAATTATAAGAGGAATTTTCAGATTCAGCAGAAGTACCAGCATGTGAAGCTTGTGGTGGTGAAACAAGTTTACTTATCATAGATGGTGAATCAAGAGCAGCAGAGGTACTCAGAGTTGTACCTTTTCTTGTAGTGGATGGTAATATGGCGACTTTAGTATCGCGAGGTTTACCCATAATGGAGAATTTGTAGCGAACAATATCAATCAAAGTGAACTTGCAAATAAAGCTATGCTCCCCTGCAACGGCGCCAGAAAATAGTCTTGATGACCCACAAGTATAGGGGATCGCAACAGTCTTCGAGGGAAGTAAAACCCAATTTATTGATTCGACACAAGGGGAGCCAAAGAATATTTGTAAGCCTTAACAACGGAGTTGTCAATTCAGCTGCACACTGGAAACAGACTTGCTCGCAAGAGTTTATCAAGAGCAATAGTTTTATAGCAAGAGCGTAGTGAAATATCAGCGACGAGTAACAAAGACAGCAGTAGTAATCGTAAACAGCAGGATTAAAATACTGTAGGCACAGGGATGGATGAACGGGCGCTGCATGGATGAGAGAACTCATGTAACAATCAAGGTAGGGCATTTGCAGATAATAATAAAGCGGTATCCAAGTACTAAATAACCATAGGCATCTGTTCCATATATAGTCGTACGTGCTCGCAATGAGAAACTTGCACAACATCTTTTGTCCTACCAGCCGGTGGCAGCCGGGCCTCTAGGGAATCTACTGGAAATTAAGGTATTCTTTTAATAGAGCACCGGAGCAAAGCATTAACACTCTGTGAACACATGTGATCCTCATATCACCGCCTTCCCCTCCGGTTGTCCCAATTCTTGTCACTTTGGGGCCTCGGGTTCCGGACAACAATATGTGTATACAACTTGCGTGTAAGATCTTAAAACAATGAATATCATCATGAAACAATAACATGTTCAGATCTGAGATCATGGCACTCGGGCCCTAGTGACAAGCATTAAGCATAACAAGTTGCAACAATATCATAAAAGTACCAGTTACGAATACGAGGCACTATGCCCTAACAATCTTATGTTATTACATGACCAATCTCATCCAATCCCTACCATCCCCTTCAGCCTACAGCGGGGGAATTACTCACACATGGATGGGGGAAGCATGGATGGTCGATGGAGAGGCGTCGGTGATGATGATGGCGATGATCTCCTCAAATTCCCCGTCCCGGCGGAGTGCCAGAACGGAGTTTCGCGATGGCGGCGGTGTTCTGGATGTCTTCTGGCAATTTCGTCTAACCCCCCGTGCATTTTTAGGTCGAAGCCCTTAAGTAGTCTAGAGGGGGGCGTCGAAGGCTGGCCGAGGCGCCGCCACCATAGGCCGGCGTGGCCCAGGGGCCCACCGCGCCGCCCTGTGAGGTGGGCGCCTCGTGGCCCCCCTCCTTCTGGTCTTCTAGCTCCGTCCATCTTCTGTGAAAATTGGCCCATTGGAATTAATCCCGGGGATTTTCTTGAAAGTTGAGTTTACGCACAAAAAACAAGACACCAAGGCAATTCTGCTGAAAACAGCGTTAGTCCGTGTTAGTTGTATCCAAAATACACAAATTAGAGGCAAAACAATAGCAAAAGTGTTCGGCAAAGTAGATACGTTTTGGACGTATGAACCGCTGCCAGCTCTCCCTCCTCCGGCTCGCGGTCCCTCGTACTGCACGCCGGCCGCGCCTCCATTGTGGCCGGAGAGACGGCCTCAGCTCAGCTGGGCCGGATCACCGAGCTCACCCGCGGAGGAGCCGACCTGGGCCATCTGCTTGATTACGCTGAGAAGTGGAATCAGGCGGATCTGTCCCCAGCGACGCGTGGCCTGGGGAAGGACAAGCTGCCGGTGGTTGATCCTGCCGGCCCCCGGAGCACTGGGCAGCACTTTGGCCGGTTGCGGCGCGCGGTCAAAGAATTTGACAATGCGTGGCACGACGCCAACAACAACATAGCGGTAAGTTGCGCAATACTTCAAAGTTCTTTAAATCTATGCCGGTTTCTACTCTTTCAAGATTATATATATCTTCCCAGTCCCCGAGTTTCGGGTTGAGAGCGTAGCTTTTAGCGCGAAACTTTTTTCAACACCGGCATCTTCTTTACCGGAATCTTTTTTAACTTGAACAGGGCATGCTGGACGTCCGGAAGCAGCTCTTCGAGGAGCTGCTGTGGGAGCACCGGGAGATTTCTGAGGCCCACAGCAAGTGCCAAGGTTAGTTTCTGCACCCCCGGCTTCTTTTCACTGGTTGCTTTTTTCTTTTAGTACTTATACTCTTTGCACCTCACCTCTCCCGGAAGCTTCCATCGAGGCCCTCACTGCTCAGCTAGCCACGCTTAAAGGTACCATTTTCTTTTCCGGTTGTCTTGCCTTCCTTTAGCCTACCAGTTATTTTTCTGTTAACACTTCCTTTCCGGATTCTAGCCGAAAAGGAGCAGCTTGCCTCGGAGCACCACAAGGCCCTGGAGGCTCAGAGGACCCTTGTTGGTGAGCTAAAGGAGAAGCTCATGCAGCATGAGCTCCGGCACGCTTGTGAGCTGAAGGAGGCCAAGGCTGCAGCTGAGGCCAAGTTGGATGAATCCTTGAAGGAGTACACCAACAACAGCGCGGTGCTTCGGGCGGAGCTGGAGGAAGAGACCGTGGCGCGGAAAGCGGCGCAAGATCGGATCGCCACTCTAACTGCGGACCACACTGAGTACGACCGGTTGGTTGTGCAGACCGACGCGCTGGCCCTCAGTAAGCCTTTTTTCTTTCCCTTCGTTGCTTATAAGCTTATATTTTCCGGTAGTATGTCCTTATCTTTTCTCTCTTTTCTTGCAGGGCTCTTTCTGGATTCCCAGGCGCATGCTCATAATAAGGTAGCGGAACGCAGGGCGGAGCAAGAAATGAGCAACCCGGATTTGCCCTGGGATGCTTATGACCACTTGGTCGCGCTTTCTTCCCGGATCCAGCACATGCGCGCCGTGGACCGGCACCTGGTCGATCTTCCGGATTGTGCCATGGAGATCTTCAAAGAACTGTGGCCTGAGGAAGCGGTGCCGGTCAATGTGACGCTGTTATCACCAGATTTTGGCCAAATCAGGAGATGGGCCGTAATTGAGATGGGCTTGGAGGATATACACGTGGAGCATCTCTGAAGCGGCCTTGCACGAGAGTTTGGGCTAGATTGCCCGTGTATCTGTATATTATAGTAGATCGCATCTCAGTTTAGAATTAAGAGATAGAGTTTAGCTCGTACACGGTTAGGTGTATTCCAAAGATAGAAAGTCTACGGACTATAAATATGTACCTAGGGTTATTGAGAAAGGAGGACGACCACGTTCACAACAAACACAATCTAGGCGCATCGCCACCCCTTGTTTCAAGGGTTTCTTCCGGGTAAGCATCATGCTGCCTAGATCACATCTTGCGATCTAGGCAGTACAGGTTTATTCATTATCTGGTGTTACTCGTACTGAAGCCTTGTTGATGGCGAGTAACACTACTTATCGTAGATGTTTTGGGGCTTGCATCGTTGTTCTTCTGATATGCTTGCTTAGCTATGCTGCCCTCGATGTCTAGCCGTCCTTACACCTATCTTAGGTGTAAGGGCGGCATCTTGCTTCATCTTTATTTAGTAGATTTGATCTGTTATAGTTGTTCCTTGTTCTTCAAGGATTAGTTTGATATCCGTATGGTTAGGCCTTGCAAACGGGTTGAACGATCCGGTAGTGCGCTAGGTATGGCTTACCGATCCTAGAAGGGATGTTCCGGGAATCGACTCTATGTTGGTTTTTAGGCCTCTTTTAGGGTTAGTTTTCCACCATCTTTCGTATCTGCTAGGCTCAACTACGTGTAGGATGTTCCGGTTATACGGTGAAAACCCTAAACTGTCGTAGATCGATTTAGCTTAATATTAATGATGCAGGACACCCATGTTATTGCAAGATCTAACATGAACCATGGGTCAATCGGCTCTTTGAGCCGATGAGCAGGTTAACCTGAGAGCCGATCGAGGCTCATTTAATGTTTACGTGTCTACCATGCAGGAAACTAATCGAAGCGATCCAACACCTTCCTGACCAGGTATAGGTCAGGTGGCACGCCCTTGCAACCGCCAGGACGTGTACCAGAGCCTTGCGGGCCGTCGACCGAGGGACCAGGGCCCACCAGCCGTCTTGGAAGCCTCCCGGCTCTTCGTGTTGCTCGTCGCTGCTCGCCGGTGAGTTTTGGCAGGCAACACATTCTGGCACGCCCGGTGGGACACTCTGCAGCAACCACGTCAACATCTGCAGCTGAGATGTCGGACGAACCAGTCAAGTACGAAGATCTACCTGAAGAGCACAAGAAGAAGTATGATGAGCTTAAGGCTCTCTTCGAAGCCGATCTCATCGGCTCTTTCGAGAAAACCCGTTCACATGGCATTAGGTTCAAAGGGTTCACACCCGAAGGCGTGCTCAATGGAGTAGATCTGTCTCTTCCTTCGGAGGAGCGCACCAGAGCCCTGCGCCAGGAAATCAATTACATGGTGGCTCATTCTCTACATCGACATTATGAGAGCCTGGTGAACGCTTTGGAGCGTGTTGCGCTTCGTGTGGTTCAGGAGATCATGAAGCATCAGTATTCTCCGTCAGGACCTACCCTAGGGACTCACCAAGGAGAAGTATCGTTCCACACCAGACCGCTACTGCCGTTCGCGCTTACAGCTCCACAGCAACAAGGTTCACCGGCATACGTCGTCTACAAGGTTGGAGGTGATCCTGGCGATTACCAATTTCTGTATGAGCCGCCCAAGGAGATCCCACATGGATACGTGTGCACATACGTGCCTGACTGCAACAACTGGGCGCACACGAACCAGATTACAGCAGGAGGGATTACTGGAGTAGGAGGGAGTTCTGGAGCAGACGTGGAGAAACAGGCGTGGCTAGCTAAATATGCCACCGGAACGAGTCATGAAAGCTCAACCCCTGCAGCTCATACCGTGGATCAAATCAGTGCAATCTTGAGAGACCAGTTCGGTATCCTGCCAAAGAGGAGGACAATCGGCTATTCCAAGCCGTATCCCAACGAATATGACCTGATCCCGCTGCCACCCAAGTATCGGCTCCCTGACTTCACAAAGTTCAGTGGATCAGAGGGGTCTAGCTCAATTGAGCATGTGAGCCGATATCTAGCACAGTTGGACATGGTTTCAGCATCAGACCCGCTACGTGTAAGGTTCTTTGCGCAATCTCTCACGGGTCCAGCTTTTGGGTGGTACACCTCGTTGCCACCAGATTCAGTTCGGACATGGAAGCAACTGGAAGAGCAGTTTCATGTACAATATCACTCAGAAGCTACCGAAGCTGGCATTGCCGATCTGACACAGGTGCAAAGAAAGGCGGGGAGAGACGGTGTCTGAGTACATTCAGCGTTTCAGAACTGTCAGGAACCGATGTTATTCGGTTCGTTTAATTGAGAAAGAAGCAGTCGAGCTGGCCGTGGCAGGCCTCGCAGCGCCGCTCAAGGATCTGACTTTCCAAGTGGACTACAATTCACTGGCGCATTTGGTCCAGAAACTGACATTGTATGAGCAGCGCCACCCAGAACTATACCAAGACAAGTTCAAGCGCCCGATAGGCCTGGTCGAGGCAGAAGAAGCTGAAGAATCTGCAGAAGATCAGGAAGTCGCCGTTGCTGAATGGGCTCGGGGGGCAGGACCCGTGTCCTGCAAATGGGTGAAACAACCAGGGCCTGCAAAAGGGTTTGACTTTGATATAAGCAAAACTGAGCAGATCTTCGATTTGCTGCTCAAGGAAAAACAGCTGAATTTACCCGAAGGCCATAAGATCCCTACGGTGCAAGAGTTGAACAGGAGAGCATACTGCAAATGGCATAACACGTTTACCCACGCCACCAACGACTGCAAAGTGTTGCGTGGACAGATTCAAATGGCGATAGAACAAGGCCGATTAATCTTCGGTCAGTTTGCCATGAAAGTGGACATGCAACCGTTTCCTGGCGTCAACATGGTGGAGTTCAACCATTCCACGACGCGTCAACTCGGGTTTCTCTTTCGATATCAACATGGTAGGGCCTGTAGACCGCCATGGTAAAGATAAAGAGGAGAGCAGCCACTCCCGTGGCAAGGATAAGAAGGAGGCCGATCCACACGACCGGCCCCAATATGATAACAGACGGTACCTCACCGAGGAAGAAGTGAGAAGCGTGCGGTACCAACGACCACTCTCCGCGCATCTCCTTAACAAATATGAGTACCAGTACGACCGACGCCAGCGGTACAACGTCGATGACGACAGATATCGTCGGTCAGATGCAGATAACAGAAAACATCGTCGACATGACAGAGACGACGAAGGATATGAGCATCGCGCTAAAGGGAGATCAAGAGAGCAGGAAGACATGGACAGACACTGGGATTGTCCTTTCTTTAAGCACTGCTGGGACTCAGCAATGAGCCGATTGCCCACAATCGACAACTGCCCAGAATGTAGACAGCAGAGGAAGGGCACAAGCGAGGTTTCAGTGTTCAAGCGTCTAGGGCCTCTCCCACCCCAGAGCAGACGAGCTGAGTCATCTCGAGATGAAGACTTCGAGGAGTCAGAAGATGAAGAAGAAGATACGTATCACCGGCCAAGGTGGTGCCCTGATGGACTCAGTCATTCCCAGAAGCGTAGGGTTCAGCGGCTATGTAACTTGGAGGAAGCCGAAGCGCAGTACCTGTACACGTTGAGGAAAGCATGGCCCGATCTGGCCGTGAAAATTCAGCAGACATTGGAGACGGAGGCGCGGCCACAGAAGAAAGAATGGCGCCCCAAGCAGACAAAAGCCGATGCAAAGGCATCAGCTGATACAAACATGGTGTTCATACTCCCGTCAGAGTTTCATGCTCCGGGAACTGAAGAAATGCCAGTGGCACAGTTTGACTGCGGTCCACGGCCAGTTATCTTTGAAAAACCGTGAAAAAGGAGCTACAGGCACTTGAAGGCCCTGTACCTAAAAGGTTATATCAATGGGCAGCCTGTCAACAAGATGTTGGTTGACACGGGAGCAGCAGTCAATATAATGCCATACTCCATGCTACGGCGTTTGGGACGCTCTAACGAAGATCTAATCAAGACCAACGTCACGCTAAGCGATTTCAACGGCCAAGCATCAGAAGCACAAGGCGTTCTGAACGTAGATCTAACCGTAGGCCGGAAAACCATCCCTACGTCGTTCTTCATCGTCGACAGCAAGAGCACCTACGCTGTCCTGCTAGGAAGGGATTGGATACACGCCAACTGCTGCATTCCATCCACGATGCACCAATGCCCGATACGAAGGGATGGAGATGAAGTGGAGGTCGTTCATGCAGATGACTCGATCGAGATCTCATTAGCCCGCATGAATATTTGGGATGCAGACGACCAAGAGCCGATCTCTGGAATCAGTTTGGACGGCTGTGAGCGCATCGAGGCTTCAAAAAACGGGGTGAGGCTGGTCTTATCCATCGGCCTGACGGAGTAGCAAGACCAAAGTCAGTAGACGTACGTGGCAAGGCTGATCCCTGCGATCGGCCCCAAAAAATAAAAAGCAATGACCTCATCTCAAGCATGTCACGTAGTCATCGTAAAGCACAAAGAAGTTGTAAACCCTCATTGAGTAATGCAATGGAAAAGGAGGCCGGTTCAGGCAATCGGCCCATATTATCCTCACCATGTGTCTTGCCTGTGTTCAGCATCGATCTAGCAGGTGACGGAAAGCTAGGGTATGGGTTTACATCAGCTGATGAGCTAGAAGAGATTGATATTGGTCCTGGGGATAAGCCACGACCAACATTTATCAGCAAAAAATTAGATCCGCATCTGAGGAGCCTGATGATAGCTTTGTTGAAAGAATACCCAGATTGTTTTGCATGGGATTACACAGAGATGCCAGGGTTAGACAGGGCATCATTGAGCATCGGCTCCCTCTGAAGAAAGGATTTCGGCCGTTCCAGCAGCGAGCACGACAGATGAAGGCCGAAATTCTGGTAGAAGTCAAGAAAGAGATCGAGAAAATGCTGAACGCCGGATTCATCAGGCCATGCAGGTACGCTGAGTGGATTTCTAACGTCGTACCTGTAGAGAAAAAGGACGGCCGATGGCAGGTTGCCATAGATTTTCGGGATCTCAACAGAGCCACTCCAAAGGATGAGTACCCAATGCCGGTAGTAGAGACACTGATCAATGCAGCTGCTGGTCATAAGGTTCTAAGCTTCATGGATGGCAATGCCAGCTACAACCAAATTTTCATGGCTCCAGAAGATATACACAAGACTGCATTCAGAGTACTAGGCTCGGTAGGCTTGTTTGAGTATGTAGTCATGACATTTGGGCTGAAAAATGCCGGCGCAACGTACCAAAGAGCCATGAATTACATCTTTCATGATCTGATCGGCAAATTGGTGGAGATTTACATTGATGACGTGGTGGTCAAGTCTGTTGCAGTGGAAGGACACTTGGAGGATTTGCGACACGTCCTGGACCAAACTAGAAAGTTCGGACTAAGAATGAATCCAAAGAAGTGTGCTTTTGGTGTAACGGCCGGTCAATTCTTGGGTTTCTTGGTTCATGAACGTGGAATTGACATCGGCCTGAAAAGCCAAGAGGCAGTGCGAACGATGAAGCCACCTACCACGAAGAAAGAACTCCAGTGTCTCATCGGCAAAATCAACTTCGTCAGAAGATTCATCTCCAATCTGTCAGGGCGAATCGAGCCGTTCATGGGCTTGGTGAAAATTAAATCTGATGAGGAGTTTCGCTGGGGGGCAGAGCAACAACAAGCATTTGACGAGATTAAGGAGTATCTAACGAAGCCACCTGTGTTGGTTCCTTGATGTCTACGGGTGCTTCTATTCTTGTAGACAGTGTTGAGCCTCCAAGAGCAGAGGTTTGTAGAACAGCAGCAAGTTTCCCTTAAGTGGATCACCCAAGGTTTATCGAACTCAGGGAGGAAGAGGTCAAAGATATCCCTCTCATGCAACCCTGCAACCACAAAGCAAGAAGTCTCTCGTGTCCCCAACACACCTAATAGGTGCACTAGTTCGGCGAAGAGATAGTGAAATACAAGTGGCATGAATGAATATGAGCAGTAGTAACGGCGCCAGAAAAGTGCTTGCTGGCGTGCAGATGATGATAGTAATATTGCAGGAAGTAAAGATGCAGTAAAACAGTAAACAAGCAGCGACAAAGCAGATTTAGGAACAAGGCCTAGGGATCATACTTTCACTAGTGGACACTCTCAACATTGATCACATAACAGAATAAATAGATAGATGCTAGACTCTACACCCTCTTGTTGGATGATGAACACCACTAACTCGTGTAGGATTACACGAACCCTCAATGCCGGAGTTAACAAGCTCCACAATATTCAATGTTCATATTTAAATAACCTTAGAGTGCATGACAGATCAACATAACCAAACCAAGTACTAACATAGCATGCACACTGTCACCTTCACACTACAAGAGGAGGAATAGATCACATCAATACTATCATAGCAATAGTTAACTTCATAATCTACAAGAGATCACAATCATAGCCTACACCAAGTACTACACGATGCACACACTCGTCACCATTACACCGTGCAGTGAGGAATAAACTACTTTAATAACATCACTAGAGTAGCACACAGATAAATTGTGATACAAAACACATTGCAATCATAAAGAGATATAAATAAGCACTTCACTATGCCATTCATAACAAGTGAATAAGTATTCCGTGAAATATAGCCTAAGAGACCCACACGGTGCACACACCTGTCACCTTTACACACGTGGGACAAGGAGTCTCCGGAGATCACATAAGTAAAATCCACTTGACTAGCATAATGACATCTAGATTACAAGCATCATCATATGAATCTCAATCATGTAAGGCAACTCATGAGATTATTGTATTGAAGTACATAGGAGAGAGATGAACCACATAGCTACCGGTACAGCCCCGAGCCTCGATGGAGAACTACTCCCTCCTCATGGTAGACAGCAGCGTTGATGGAGATGGCGGTGGTGTCGATGGAGAAGCCTTCCGGGGCACTTCCCCGTCCCGGCGGCATGCCGGAACGAGACTCCGTCCCCCAGATCTTGGCTTCGCGATGGCGGCGGCTCTGGAAGGTTTTCTCTGGTTTCGTCCAACGTGGTAGGGTTTTCGCGACGGAGACCTTAAGTAGGCGGAAGGGCAGGTCAGGGGGGCACACGAGGGCCCCACACAGCAGGCCGGCGCGGCCAAGGCCCAGGCCGCGCCGCCCTAGTGTCTGGCCACCTCGTGGCCCCACTTCGTCTCCCCTCCGGTCTTCTGGAAGCTTCGTGTAAAAATAGGACCCTGGGCGTTGATTTCGTCCAATTCCGAGAATATTTCCTTACTAGGATTTCTGAAACCAAAAATAGCAGAAAACAGGAACTGGCCCTTCGGCATCTCGTCAATAGGTTAGTTCCGGAAAACGCATAATAATGACATAAAGTATGCATAAAACATGTAGATATCATCAATAATGTGGCATGGAACATAAGAAATTATCGATACGTCTGAGACGTATCAGCATCCCCAAGCTTAGTTCTCGCTCGTCCCGAGCAGGTAAACGATAACAAAGATAATTTCGGAGTGACATGCCATCATAACCTTGATCATACTATTGTAAGCATATGTAATGAATGCAGCGATCAAAACAATGGTAATGACATGAGTAAACAAATGAATCATAAAGAAAAGACTTTTCATGAATAGTACTTTCAAGACAAGCATCAATAAGTCTTGCATAAGAGTTAACTCATAAAGCAATAAATTCATAGTAAAGGTATTGAAGCAACATAAAGGAAGATTAAGTTTCAGCGGTTGCTTTCAACTTGTAACATGTATATCTCATGGATAATTGTCAACATAGAGTAATATAACAAGTGCAATATGCAAGTATGTAGGAATCAATGCACAGCTCACACAAGTGTTTGCTTCTTGAGGTGGAGAGAAATAGGTGAACTGACTCAACATAAAAGTAAAAGAATGGTCCTTCAAAGAGGAAAGCATCGATTGCTATATTTGTGCTAGAGCTTTGGTTTTGAAAACATGAAACAATTTTGTCAACGGTAGTAATAAAGCATATGTATCATGTAAATTATATCTTACAAGTTGCAAGCCTCATGCATAGTATACTAATAGTGCCCGCACCTTGTCCTAATTAGCTTGGATCACCAGGATTATCATTGCAATACACATGTTTTAACCAAGTGTCACAAAGGGGTACCTCTATGCCGCCTGTACAAAGGTCTAAGGAGAAAGCTCGCATTTGGATTTCTCGCTTTTGATTATTCTCAACTTAGACATCCATACCGGGACAACATAGACAAGAGATAATGGACTCCTCTTTTATGCATAAGCATGTAGCAACAATTAATGTTCTCATATGAGATTGAGGATATATGTCCAAAACTGAAACTTCCACCATGATTCATGGCTTTAGTTAGCGGCCCAATGTTCTTCTCTAACAATATGCATGCTCTAACCATTTAAATGAGTGGTAAATCTCCCTTACTTCGGACAAGACGGACATGCATAGCAACTCACATGATATTGAACAAAGAGTTGATGGCGTCCCTGTAAACATGATTATCGCACAACAAGCAACTTAATAAGAGATAAAGTGCATAAGTACATATTCAATACCACAATAGTTTTTAAGGCTATTTTGTCCCATGAGCTATATATTGCAAAGGCGAATGATGAAAATTTTAAAGATAGCACTCAAGCAATTTACTTTGGAATGGCGGAGAAATACCATGTAGTAGGTAGGTATGGTGGACACAAATGGCATAGTGGTTGGCTCAAGGATTTTGGATGCATGAGAAGTATTCCCTCTCGATACAAGGTTTAGGCTAGCAAGGTTATTTGAAACAAACACAAGGATGAACCGGTGCAGCAAAACTCACATAAAAGACATATTGTAAACATTATAAGACTCTACACCGTCTTCCTTGTTGTTCAAAACTCAATACTAGAAATTATCTAGACTTTAGAGAGACCAAATATGCAAACCAAATTTTAGCAAGCTCTATGTGTTTCTTCATTAATAGGTGCAAAGTATATGATGCAAGAGCTTAAACATGAGCACAACAATTGCCAAGTATCAAATTATTCAAGACATTTTAGAATTACTACATGTAGCATTTCCCGATTCCAACCATATAACAATTTAACGAAGAAGATTCAACCTTCGCCATGAATACTATGAGTAAAGCCTAAGGACATATTTGTCCATATGCAACAGCGGAGCGTGTCTCTCTCCCACATAATGAATGCTAGGATCCATTTTATTCAAACAAAAACAAAAACAAAAACAAACCGACGCTCCAAGCAAAGTACATAAGATGTGATGGAATAAAAATATAGTTTCAAGGGAGGAACTTGATAAATTTGTCGATGAAGAAGGGGATGCCTTGGGCATCCCCAAGCTTAGATGCTTGGGTCTTCTTGAAATATGCAGGGATGAACCACCGGGGCATCCCCAAGCTTAGACTTTTCACTCTTCTTGATCATAGTATATCATCCTCCTCTCTTGACCCTTGAAAACTTCCTCCACACCGATGTAAGATGTGATGGAATAAAATATAGTTTCAGGAGGAACCCGATAATGTTGTCGGATGAAGAAGGGGGATGCCTTGGGCATCCCCAAGCTTAGACGCTTGAGTCTTCTTAAAATATGCAAGGGGCTGAACCAACCGTGGGCATCCCCAAGCTTAGAGCTTTCACTCCTTTGATCATATTGTATCATCCTCCTCTCTTGATCCTGAAAACTTCCTCCACACCAAACTCGAAACAACTCATTAGAGGGTTAGTGCACAATAAAAAAATTACATGTTCGAAGGTGACATAATCATTCTTAACACTTCTGGACATTGCACAAAGCTACTGGACATTAATGGATCAAAGAAATTCATCCAACATAGCAAAAGAGGCAATGCGAAATAAAAGGCAGAATCAGTCAAACATGTAACAGCTCGTAAAGACGAATTTTATAGATCGCACCAGACTTGCTCTAAATGAAAATACCCAAATTGAATGAAAGTTGCTACATTATCTGAGGATCACTCACGTAAATTGGCATAATTTTCTGAGTTACCTACAGAGAGTGTAGGCCCAGATTAGTGAAGAAAGAAATCTGTTTCTGCTGCAGTAATCCAAATCTAGTATGAACCTTACTATCAACGACTTTACTTGGCACAACAATGCATAAAACTAAGATAAGGAGAGGTTTCTACAGTAGTAAACAACTTCCAAGACTCAAATATAAAATAAAAGTGCAGAAGTAAAAACATGGGTTGTCTCCCATAAGCGCTTTTCTTTAACGCCTTTCAGCTAGGCGCAGAAAGTGTATATCAAGTATTATCAAGAGACGAATGATGGCGTGTATTTCACACGTTCGTTGGGCAACCCCAAGAGGAAGGTATGATGCGCACAGCAGCAAGTTTTCCCTCAGAAAGAAACCAAGGTTTATCGAACCAGGAGGAGCCAAGAAGCACGTTGAAGGTTGATGGCGGCGGGATGTAGTGCGGCGCAACACCAGCAGATTCCGCGCCAACGTGGAACCCGCACAACACAACCAAGCTACTTTGCCCCAACGAAACAAGCTGAGGTTGTCAATCTCACCGGCTTGCCGTAACAAAGGATTAACCGTATTGTGTGGAAGATGATTGTTTGCAGAGAAAACAAGAGAAACAAGTATTGCGTAGATTGTATTTCAAGAAAGAGAATTGGACCGGGGTCCACAGCTCACTAGAGGTGTCTCTCCCATAAGACGAACAAAGATGTTGGGTGAACAAATTACAGCTGGGCAATTGACAAATAAAGAGAGCATGACAATGCACATACATATCATGATGAGTATAGTGAGATTTAATTGGGCATTACGACAAAGTACATAGACCGCCATCCAACCGCATCTATGCCTAAAAAAGTCCACCTTCGTAGTTATCATCCGAACCCCTCCAAGATTAAGTTGCAAAGCAATGTACAATTGCATTAAGTATGGTGCGTAATGTAATCAACAACTACATCCTTAGACATAGCATCAATGTTTTATCCCTAGTGGCAACAAAGACAACACAACCTTAGAACTTTCTCACATCGTCCTGTGTGTCAATGCAGCATGAACCCAC
>NW_025900443.1:0-31293 GCF_022539505.1 Lolium rigidum | reverse complement strand
TGATCATATTGTATCATCCTCCTCTCTTGACCCTTGAAAACTTCCTCCACACCAAACTCAAAACAATCCATTAGAGGGTCAGTGCATAATTCATATATTCAGAGGTGACATAATCATTCTTAACACTTCTGGACATTGCAAAAACCTACTGAAAGTTAATGGAACAAAGAAATCCATCAAACATAGCAAAACAGACAATGCGAAATAAAAGGCAGAATCTGTCAAAACAGAACAGTCCGTAAAGACGAATTTTTTAGAGGCACCAGACTTGCTCAGATGAAAATGCCCAAATTTAATGAAAGTTGCGTACATATCTGAGGATCACGCACGTAAATTGGCAGATTTTTATAAATTTTCTACAGCAGGGGCGGCTCAATTTCGTGACAGCAAGAAATCTGTTCCTCCGCAGTAATCCAAATCTAGTATTGACTTTACTATCAAAGACTTTACTTGGCACAACAATGCAATAAAATAAAGATAAGGAGAGGTTGCTACAGTAGTAACAACTTCCAAGACTCAAATATAAAATAAAGTGCAGAAGTAAAATAATGGGTTGTCTCCCATAAGCGCTTTCTTAACGCCTTTCAGCTAGGCGCAGAAAGTGTGAATCAAGTATTGTCAAGAGATGAAGCATCAATATCATAATTTGTACTAATAATAGAATCATAAGGTAACTTCATTCTCTTTCTAGGGAACTGTTCCATACCTTTCTTGAGAGGAAATTGATATTTAATATTACCTTCTTTCATATCAATGGTAGCACCAACAGTTCGAAGAAAAGGTCTTCCCAATATAATGGGACAAGATGCATTGCATTCAATATCCAAGACAACAAAATTAACGGGGATAAGGTTATTGTTAACCATAATGCGAACATTATCAATCCTCCCCAAAGGTTTCTTTATAGCATTATCAGCAAGATTAACATCCAAATAACAATTTTTCAATGGTGGCAAGTCAAGCATATCATAAATTTTCTTAGGCATAACAGAAATACTTGCACCAAGATCACATAAAGCATTACAATCAAAATCATTGACCCTCATCTTAATGATGGGCTCCCAACCATCTTCTAACTTCCTAGGAATAGAAGTTTCAAGTTTTAGTTTCTCCTCTCTAGCTTTTATGAGAGCATTTGTAATATGTTTTGTAAAGGCCAAATTTATAGCACTAGCATTGGGACTTTTAGCAAGTTTTTGTAAGAACTTTATAACTTCAGAGATGTGACAATCATCAAAATCTAAACCATTATGATCTACAGCAATGGGATCATTGTCCCCAATATTTTGAAAAATTTCAGCAGTTTTATCACAAACAGTTTCAGTAGTTTTAGGCAATTTTGCACGCTTTGCACTAGGAGTAGAAACATTGCCAACACCAATTATTTTACCATTGATAGTAGGAGGTGTAGCAACATGTGAAACATTATCATTACTAGTGGTGGTAATAGTCCAAACTTTAGCTACATTATTCTCTTTAGCTAGTTTTTCGTTTCCTTCTCTTTCCCACCTAGCATGCAATTCAGCCATCAATCTAATATTCTCATTAATTCGAACTTGGATGGCATTTGCTGTAGTAACAATTTTATTATCAATATCCTCGGGTTTAGCAGCCATTTTATTAATTAAAGAAGATTTTGACGCAGACATGTATCAATATCCTTAGTTTGCAAACCAGAAATCTCCATATTTAAATTTTCAAGTTGATTTTCTATATTTTTCAACAAGGCACTGTTCATTCATAGTTTTAGTAAACAATTGATTTTGCTCATATTCTGATTGCATAAAGCTCTTAGTAGCTCTTTCAATTTCTAACATCTTTTCCTCATTAGGCGAAACAAATCTACCATAACTATTACCATTAGCAGAAGGATATGGCCTATAGTTGTTACCAGAATTATTCCTATAAGCATTGTTGTTGAAATTATTACTTTTAATGAAGTTCACATCAACAGGTTCTTCTTGGGCAACCAATGAAGCTAAAGGAACATTATTAGGATCAACATTAGATCTACCATTCACAAGCATAGACATAATAGCATCAATCTTATCACTCAAGGAGGAGGTTTCTTCAACAGAATTTACCTTCTTACCTTGTGGAGCTCTTTCCGTGTGCCATTCAAAGTAATTTGTCATCATATCATCAAGGAGCTTTGTTGCCGCCCCCAAAGTGATGGACATAAAGGTACCTCCAAGCAGCTGAATCCAATAGGTTCCGCGAAGAAAAATTCAATCCCGCATAGAAGGTTTGGATGATCATCCAAGTAGTTAGTCCATGGGTAGGGCAATTCTTCACCAAAGATTTCATTCTCTCCCATGCTTGAGCAACATGTTCATTATCTAATTGCTTAAAATTCATTATGCCACTTCTCAAAGATATAATTTTAGCGGGAGGATAATATCTACCAAGCATCCTTACATTTAGTCCATGAATCAATACTATTTCTAGGAAGAGATAGCAACCAATCTTTAGCTCTTCCTCTTAAGGAGAAAGGAAACAATTTTAATTTTATAATGTCACCATCTACATCCTTATACTTTTGCATTTCACATAGTTTAACAAAATTATTAAGATGGGCAGCATCATCATCAGAACTAACACCAGAAAATTGCTCTCTCATAACAAGATTTAGTAAAGCAGGTTTAATTTCAAAGAATTCTGCTGTAGTAGCAGGTGGAGCAATAGGTGTGCATAGGAAATCATTATTATTTGTGCTATTGAAGTCACACAACTTAGTATTCTCAACAGTACCCATTTTACCAGTAGTAAATAAAGCAAACTAAATAAAGTAAATGCAAGTAACTAATTTTTTCGTGTTTTTAATATGGAGAACAAGGCAGTAAATAAAGTAAAACTAGCAACTAATTTTTTTGTATTTTTGATACAAAAGCAAACAAAGCAGTAAATAAAATAAAGTAAAGCAAGACAAAAACAAAGTAAAGAGATTGGATGTGGGAGACTCCCCTTGCAGCGTGTCTTGATCTCCCCGGCAACGGCGCCAGAAAATATGCTTGATGGCGTGTAAGCACACGTCCGTTGGGAACCCCAAGAGGAAGGTGTGATGCGCACAGCAGCAAGTTTTCCCTCAGTAAGAAACCAAGGTTATCGAACCAGTAGGAGTCAAGGAACACGTGAAGGTTGTTGGTGGTGGAGTGTAGTGCGGTGCAACACCAGGGATTCCGGCGCCAACGTGGAACCTGCACAACACAATCAAAGTACTTTGCCCCAACGTAACAGTGAGGTTGTCAATCTCACCGGCTTGCTGTAAACAAAGGATTAGATGTATAGTGTGGATGATGTTGGTTGTTTGCGAAGAATAGTAAAGAACAATTGCAGTAGATTGTATTTCAGATGTAAAGAATTGGACCGGGATCCACAGTTTACTAGTGGTGTCTCTCCCATAAGATAAACAGATGTTGGGTGAACAAATTACGCTTGGGCAATTGACAAATAAAGAAGGCATAACAATGCACATACATATATCATGATGAGTACTATGAGATTTAATCAGGGCATTACGACAAAGTACATAGACCGCTATCCAAGCATGCATCTATGCCTAAAAAGTCCACCTTCAGAGTTATCATCCGAACCCCTTCCAAGTATTAAGTTGCAAACAACAGACAATTGCATTAAGTATGGTGCGTAATGTAATCAACACAAATATCCTTAGACAAAGTATCGTTGTTTTATCCCTAGTGGCAACAACACATCCACAACCTTAGAACTTTCTGTCACTGTCCCAGATTCAATGGAGGCATGAACCCACTATCGAGCATAAATACTCCCTCTTGGAGTCACAAGTATCAACTTGGCCAGAGCCTCTACTGGCAACGGAGAGCATGCAAGAAATAAACAACATATATGATAGATTGATAATCAACTTGACATAGTATTCAATATTCATCGGATCCCAACAAACACAACATGTAGCATTACAAATAGATGATCTTGATCATGATAGGTAGCTCACAAGATCTAACATGATAGCACAACGAGGAGAAGACAACCATCTAGCTACTGCTATGGACCCATAGTCCAGGGGTGAACTACTCACACATCGATCCGGAGGCGATCATGGCGATGAAGAGACCTCCGGGAGATGATTCCCCTCTCCGGTAGGGTGCCGGAGGCGATCTCCCGAATCCCCCGAGATGGGATTGGCGGCGGCGGCGTCTCTGTAAGGTTTTCCGTATCGTGGCTCTCGGTACTGGAGTTATTATCGACGAAGGCTTCTAATAGGCGGAAGGGTAGGTTTAGGGGCGACGCGAGAGGCCCACACAACAGGGCGGCGCGGCCCCAGGCCTGGCCGCGCGGCCCTGGCGTGTCGCCGCCTCGTCGCCCCACTTCGTTTCCCTTACGGACTTCTAGACGCTTCGTGGAAAAATAAGATCCTGGCCGTTGAATTCGTCCAATTCCGAGAATATTTCCTTTGTAGGATTTCTGAAACCAAAAACAGCAGAAAACAGCAACTGGCTCTTCGGCATCTCGTCAATAGGTTAGTGCCGGAAAATGCATAATAATGACATATAATGTGTATAAAACATGTGAGTATCATCATAAAAGTAGCATGAAACATAAGAAATTATAGATACGTTTGGGACGTATCAGTCCACTAGTGAAAGTAAGATCCCTAGGCCTTGTTTCTAAGCATTGAAACACCGTTTCCAACAAGTTCTGCTACATGTTCGCTTGCTTCCATTTTTATTTCAGATTGCAATTACTACTTATAATCATCCATATTACTTGTATTTCACTATCTCTTCGCCGAACTAGTGCACCTATACATCTGACAAGTGTATTAGGTGTGTTGGGGACACAAGAGACTTCTTGTATCTTAATTGCAGGTTTGCTTGAGAGGAATATCTTTGACCTCTACCTCCCTAGGTTCGATAAACCTTGGGTGATTCACTTAAGGGAAACTTGCTGCTGTTCTACGAACCTCTGCTCTTGGAGGTCCAACACTGTCTACAGGAATAGAAGCGTGCATAGACATCATTCATGTCCAATGCATGACATGCCTTGTAGATTTAGGTGATAAGTAAAACTTATGGGATAATTAGATCTCATCTATCACATAAAATGATAGGTATACCATTAGTAATAAACCTTGGACCAATCCTCGTACCTTGAGTGGAGGAGTAATGACATTACACTTAAACCTTTCTTATCCAAACAATTGAGACAATCCTAGCATTGCCTTGATACAAGAATTCTAACAAAGTGAGGAGGAGTAACCCTAGCCAACTAAACATAACTATAGCTTATGCTTATACCCAATTCTAGTTTGTGTATCACTTGGGTGATCACCACTAAAACCCTAGACCACATTTGAAATCCAATCCATGGATTACTTGGGATCATGAGAAGAGCCCTACTATACCTCATGCCTATTTATACTTCATTTAGTAAAACTTATGCAAAACCCTAAACCATTTCATATGAGACCCACTACACATAAAATAATATGTCCTAACTTGTGTATCATGAATCACAAGTATAAACCTAAGCTAGACATATCATAAGCTTAAATATCATTTAGGTGATTTGAATTAAGCCAATACCCAATTATATTTTTCCTTCCAAGTAGTTTGTTTAGTTGATCAAATAGGAATAATATATTATAGTTTGGACCATCACCTTAGCAAGTGAATTAACCATGATGAGCTTAGGATTTATTTTAAGTAATTCAAGATAGAAGTTGCTAAGCAGGATTATTAATTATAAAATGGACCTAACTTTTCCAAAGTTCTAAGAAATAATTAAACACATGAAATCATGTTCCCAATATCATCATCTTAATATTAAAATCAAGTAATAAGTTTTACTCTGTAAATTGTTACTTAAATAGAATCACCAAATGACAAACCTCAATATGCATAGGGTAATCTTAAAAGTTACCAGAAAGAAAATTTGAATCTCATAATAAAGAGAAGGAAACTCATGTTCATTAGCACGTCTATTTAAAATATGATGCATGATTTAAAGTACAATTATATTAACTTATTTAATAATGCCTTAGAACAAGGTCAATACTTCAACCAACTCAAATAAATTTTAGCAGAATATATTTTAAATTACCTCAAACTGAATTGGATTCAAATAGGAATTTAAAAACAGAAAATAAAATAGAAAATAGAGGAGGGGGAGTTTACCGGGCAGGCCACCACAGCCCAGGAGCAACCCAGCAGCGGCCCAGTACCACCTTCACTTACCAGCCCAGCCTAGCCCACCGTACCGATTCGGTTAAAAGGAGTTGGGCGTCTTCGTCTTCTTCTCCGGAGACGACAACAAAGAGGGAAGCTCCAGTCACGTCCCTCATTTCGCGCTAAGAACGCCCTGATGCCACAGACGATCTTTGAGCCCCGTACAAACATCTGTACGTCCATATTATCCTATTTGTGCCAAGATCTACGCCCAAACATGTCTTCGTTGATGCCGTTGTATCCCGGCCGCTCGGCGACGAATTGCTGTCGATGCCGAGCTCTCCTTGAGCTATAAAACCACCCCAAGAACCGTAGTGAAACCCTAATCGTTCGCCGCCCCTCCTCATGCTCCACAAACCTCTCAAACTCCCAGTAGAATTAGAATCATCACCGGGTAGTTCTCCGGCTAGTCGACGATAGAAGCGACCCCTTGCTCCGTGAAGTGTTTGAGGAGAAGCGCCTAGTCATGCTGATCATCCTCGAGCATGGAATCGGAGGATGGAGCCCCCAATCGATGCCATCGACCCGTTCCCTTTCACCGGCGATCCTCGGAATTCTCGATCGTGTCGTCACCACCGTCAACGATCGGCGCCATCGAGCAGTCCCTCGACACCAGGGTGAGCATGCGCATCTTTTGCACTACTGGTTCCTAGTTTCGCATCCCGTACCCCCGATTGGATTCACGCCGAAGTGCACCGCCACGGAAATATGTCGCCGACATAGCTTCGGTGGTCCTCCACGAAGGGTGACCACATCATCGTGTTCGTTAGGTTCCAGGGAGGCGAAAACCTCTAATCGCGCGTCCAGGGAGTCCCTAAGTCGGCGGCGATGTTTTTGACTGGCCGCCGGCGTCAAGCCGCCGGCGAGAGTGACGTGGTCATAGACCAGTCAACATTTTTTACCAGTCTTTGCCCGCGTGGCAATTGACCTGGTCAAGGTCCCACCAGTCAGTGTCTGCGCGTAAACGTGAACCGGTACGTTTAGTATTTAAACTTAAATTCAAATTCCAGAAAATAACTGAAAATTTGCATAAATAAATAAAATTCATTTTTGCTTAGAAAAATATAAATAAGATATCAAAATACTCAAAAAATAAGCCCTATTCAATAAAAATATAATATGAAAGTGTTTCTCAAAATAAAAATTCAATCATTTTAACCTTTATTAATTATGCTTTTCTTTAATCCCTAATTCAAATAATTTTTGTTAATCAGTTTAGTTTCAAAAATTAATAATAACTAGTCAATAAATGAAGAAAATATTAATATTAGTTTTTATTTATCATATTTTCATTAACTTAACTATTAGTGGTATTTTAAAAAACCCTAATTTGCAATTTACCATTTCCCATTTTCTTTAAATTATAATAAAGCAAGAAAATATTAAAAACTAATATTATTTATATAATCCATAGTTGTTTATTTACTTAAACTTTTTAGTGAACAAGTTATTATTTTTAACAATTATAAAACCCTGATTCTAGAATTAAACACTAAGTGGTATTTATCTTAATGATTAATCTTTTAAAGATAATAAAATGCTAAGACCATTATTAATTTTATTTCAAAGTAATTAGTAACTCAAACTCCATTACCAATTATTATTTTAAGAATTGTATCATAATTTAGAAACCCTAACTCTACTATAAGTAAGGACGTTGATCCCATTATTTTATGTGATTATCCTAAATTAGTTTCAATTCTAAAACCTTAGGGGTTTATCACATGTGATCATATAAACTTCACTTTTACCTAAAGAACCTTAATAAGCAACAAATGAATGCATGCTCATGATCTACTAAAATAAAAATAAGACCAACTCACACGAAGTCATCATTTTATGTCTTTCTTCTTGAATAAATCTTATATGATTCACTAGTGCCACCTAGATGCAAACCCTAGCTTGCTAATCTCATATTGACACCAGTGATCACTGATGACCCATAAGTATAGGGGATCGCAGCAGTCTTCGCGGATAGTAAAACCCAATTTATTGATTCGACACAAGGGGAGACAAAGAATACTTGAAAGCCTTAACAGCGTAGTTGTCAATTCAGCTGCACCTGGAAACAGACTTGCTCGCAAGAATTTATCAGTAGTAACAGTTTTATAGTAGTAGCAGTAGTGAAATAACAACGAGCAGAGTAACGAGACAAGCAGTAGTGATTATAGTAAACAGCAGGATTAAAATACTGTAGGCACGGGGACGGATAACGGGCGTTGCATGGATGAGAGAAACTCATGTAACAATCAACCAGGGAATTTGCAGATAATAATAAAACGGTGTTCAAGTACAAAGCAATCAATAGGCATGTGTTCCAATTATAGTCGTACGTGCTCGCAATGAGAAACTTGCACAACATCTTTTGTCCTACCAGCCGGTGGCAGCCGGGCCTCAAGAGAATCTACTGGATATTAAGGTACTCCTTTTAATAGAGTACCGGAGCAAAGCATTAACACTCCGTGAACACATGTGATCCTCACATCACTACCATCCCCTCCGGTTGTCCCGATTTCGTCACTTCGGGGCCATTGGTTCCGGACAGCGACATGTGTATACAACTTGCGGGTAAGACCATAAACAATGAATATCATGATGAAACAATAACATGTTCAGATCTGAGATCATGGCACTCGGGCCCTAATGACAAGCATTAAGCATAACAAGTTGCAACAATATCATCAAAGTACCAATTACTGGACACTAGGCACTATGCCCTACCAATCTTATACTATTACATGACCAATCTCATCCAATCCCTACCATCCCCTTCAGCCTACAGCGGGGGAATTACTCACACATGGATGGGGGAAACATGGCTGGTTGATGAAGAGGCGTCGGTGGTGATGGCGGCGATGATCTCCTCCAATTCCCCGTCCCGGCGGAGTGCCAGAACGGAGACTTCTGGCTCCCGAGACGGAGTTTCGCGATGTGGCGGCGTTCTGGAGGGTTTCTGGCGACTTCGACTTCTTTCCGTGTGTTTTTAGGTCGAGGGCGATAAGTAGTCCGAAGGAGGGCGTCGGAGGCCTGCCGAGGGGGCCACACGCTAGGGCCGCACGCCCCCCTCCTGGGCCGCGCCGCCCTAGGGTGTGGGGCCCTCGGGCCTCCACCTGACTTGCCCTTCTAGCTCCGTGAGTCTTCTGGGAAAATAGGGCCTTCTGTATAAATTCCGAGGTTTTTCCTGAAAGTTGGATTTCTGCACAAAAACGAGACACCGGAACAGTTCTGCTGAAAACAGCGTTAGTCCGTGTTAGTTGCATCCAAAATACACAAATTAGAGGCAAAAAAATAGCAAAAGTGTTCGGGAAAGTAGATATGTTTTGGACGTATCAACTCCCCCAAGCTTAGCTTATTGCTTGTCCTCAAGCAATTCAGTTAACAACTGAGCGATAAAAGAACTTTCACGAACACATTTGTTCATATGATGTAAATATTCTCATGCTATGGCTAACACTTAGGCAGTTCATAATAAGATACATGCAAATAAGATCATCTAATAGCTATGTCAATCATGGAAAGGTACCAACAATTAATAACAAGCATCATGAATCATGTATATAAGCAGGATTGCAATGTTCATAAAAGAGTATGATAGAGTGGTATCTCGCTTGCCCATATTTGATCAGCAAAACATAAATGCTCAGGCACCTCTGAAGTTCATAGAAAGACTAGAAATAGTGATTGTCAAAGATAAAAGCATCAAAGTTATACCACAATCAATCATATTTTGAGACAAGCATATTACACTAAGAATGACAGTTGTGCTCTCAAGAAAGTGCTCAAAGAAAGGATGGAGACACAACATAAAAGTAAAAGATTGACCCTTCGCAGAGGGAAGCAGGGATTAACATGCGCTAGAGCTTTTCATTTGTAAAGCGGGAGTAAAATTATTTTGAGAGGTGTTTGTTGTTGTCAACGAATGGTAATGGGTACACCAACTACCTCGCCAACCAGACTTTCAAGAGCGGCTCCCATGAAGGACGTTATCTCTACCAGCAAGGTAGATCATCCCTCTTCTCTTTTGTTTACACACGTATTTTAGTTTTATTATGGGTGACACTCCCCCAACCTTTGCTTACACAAGCCATGGCTAACCGAATCCTCGGGTGCCTTCCATCAATCACATACCATGGAGGAGTGTCTATTTGCAAAATTAAGTTGCTTACTGATGAATCAGAGCAAAACATGTGAAGAGAATTATTAGTGAAAGTTGATTAATTGGGACTGGGAACCCCATTGCCAGCTCTTTTTGCAAAATTATTGGATAAGCGGATGTGCCACTAGTCCGTATGAAAGTCCGTCAAGAGTAAATGACAAGGTTGAAAGTTAAACACCACATACTTCCTCATGAGCTATGAAACATTAACACAAATTGAGAAGCATTTTGAAGGTTTAAAGGTAGCGCATGAGAATTTACTTGGAATGGTTTGAAATGCCATGCATAGGTATTTATGGTGGACACTCTGGAATAACTTGGTTTTCATGTGTTTGGAAGCACGAGCAGCGTTCCCGCTCAGTACAAGTGAAGGCTAGCAAAAGACTAGGGAGCGACAAATCAAGAGAGCAGTAACCGTCATAATCATGCTTGCGGCAAAATAAATTAACTGAGGCATAAAAGTGATACAAGAACTCTGAAGCAATGTAAATCATTGAGGCTTAATTGACTCTTGTTCAGTCATATGCATGCGTGAGCATGTGCCAAGTTAATTCAAACAAATTATTCAGAGGAGGATACCACAATATCATACCTATCTATGAATAAAACAATGCAAGCAAACATCCATGACATGCTACTCATAACTACTATATTAAAGAGGAACAAACATCTTTTTTCACATAATTTTGAGGCCTACTTTCAATTAATATGATGCTAACACATATGCAATTAGGATGCTTTTGTTTCTGCTGGGCTTTCTCTGTGTACATTTGGGGTACTCCATCCGATTTTTAAGGAGGCTCTGAGTTTTTATGCTGCTCACGCGTGTGTAGTTTTGGAAGATTTTTCTTCCTGGTCCTTCACCGAATGGCTTTTTTGGAGCTTTTTGCAGGTGGCTGTAGCAATGTACCTGTTTCGTGGCACGATTGCATGTTATGCATGTGTGCAGTGGGCCCTCTGGTCCTCTGTAGACGCATGTGTTAATATGACCGCACCGCTTTGACCCATTAACACTGCTCTGAAAACGCCCCTCCGCTCGGTTTCTCTTTCCGTAATGTCGCATCAAGATCTAACTATCTAGAAAAAATCTCCGGCCAAATCTCACAAGCCTCTTCTTCCAATTCATCCACATCCTCCTAGCAGTGTTCCTGCTCGCCGGCCAGGCCATGTTCGTCTCGGTCAGCGGCTGAATTCGGCCGCAATGCCCGCACGGGCATAGGCGCAGAGACGGCGACCCCGAAGGAAGGCCTGGTGGCGCTGTGCCGCCGGCAATGGAGACCACTTCGCATGGCCGGTGCGGGGCCTAGGCGGTAGTGGGGGATAGCTGGCTACCCCCGTTTGGTGGAGGATAAGCGGCAACCTCCGTTAGTGACGAATGGGTGGCGACCCCCACGGGAGGCCTACAGCGAAGCGCCGCCGGCGATGGCAAGCGAGGCCGCCGGTGCTGGTCCTAGGCGCCAGTGCCTTCGCGGGCGTGCTGTTCCCCGCTGTTGCATCGCCGCTTTGTGTTGCGGTAGGAACCGGCGTTTCCGCAGGCGTCTATCGGGCAGTGCGCGAGGTTATCTGGATGCGCCGGCGGAGATTGGTGCCACCGTCTGCATCCTCTTCTCCCTCTCACATGTGCCATCTTCTCCATCCTAAGCGGTTGGCGGCGCGGCAGAGGTGCTCGGCTTCCGTTGTAACCTGCTTGCTCGCTTCCTTTATAGGGTTCTTCTGTTATTCTCCGCTCATCTTTTCTCATCGTAGTTTCTTTCTGATAATGCATACATAGCTCAGTTGTGATTTCTCTCGGTCATAGTTTTGCTTTGTTTTATGCAGTGTTATGCGAAAATGGATTGCACGTCGCCGAAGGATTTGTTTTTGGAATTTCTATCGATGGAATGCCATGGTTCGACTTGTTAGGTTCTGGAAATTTGGGAGCCCAGATCAAGAGATTCTCTACTCCCTTTTCTACCTGTTAAGTTATTCAGATGTAATGTATTGATCTGTCTGTTGATGTGTGTAGTCTCGCCCCTTTTTCCTGCTTTGTAGTGGTTGTGGTTCAATCTATGTGTTTTCACTTTTTTATTTTTATTTTAAATTTCTTAATCCTCTCAGTATGGCAGTTGATATGTATTATTTAATGTCGAGTAGAGGGACGAGCGTGCTTTTTTATTTTCTCAAACTCTGCCATGGTTACTTGATCTGATAGTTCATTCCATTTTCCCCTACAATGTTCTACTCTCTGATTAATAAGTTTCCTTTCCTCTCCGTTTTTGGCTGCTTCACAGAAATGCACGATGGAAGGTTTAGTTCCTGGTAATAGGGTGGATAAGTTTAGGGGTCAGCTGAAAGAGGGGTCAGTTTACACCATTGACCGATTTGATTTGTACGATCCTTGAAAGAGCTACAGATTAGTGGATCATCCTATGAGGATCTGCTTGACTCGAAAGAATGTTCTGATGGAGGTGGTACCACCGCTAGAGAATTTTCATGCGTTTGTCTATACTGTTCTCCCATTTAGGCCACTTCTTTTCGGCTTCTACGATGGCTTATGGGGGAAGCTTCTTCCTACCTACTTCTCCCAGAAGCTCTGATGCCAAATTTGTTCTGGCTTATACTCGAGTTTAGATCAAACTAGATTATAAGCCAAAACAAATTTTGGATTCGAGCTTCTAGAAGAAGGTGGTGGGGAGAAGCTTCTTCCAGAAGCCAACGGAGAAACCGAAAAGAAGTGGCCCTTAGTATGCTACCAGATCGCACCAATCAAAATATAGTGCTATCTGGTAAGAATGTGGCTGGTTTGATCGTTGTTTCATCTTTGTGTGCTCTGTATTCTTGGTAAGGTGTGTTTTGAGTTGTGGTGATTTAATTGTTCTGTGTGCATTTGCAGATGTTGTTGGATTGGTGAACAAAGTCACCCATGTTTTTCCTCCTTCTGGTAATGCTAGGAGCCAGAAACAGCACGTGTGTTAGTGTATATCACACATGGCAGGTGTGGGTCACTGTTATTTTTGTTTTTATTTTTCTGAGGAAATACTTGCTTCTTCTAATTGTTATCTAATTTACTTGTGATGTTTCATGAAGCAAGCATGCCATCGCTACCCTGTGGGAGGACTAGGCTGATTTACTTGATGCCAATGGATTGGATTTATTTGTTAGTCAGTACTCAGGTGATTCACTCCCTCCTTCTAACAGTGTTTTTGTTGTTGTCTTTGGTTGTTATTTTTCTTTCTTTCTAATTTGTGCTAACTGCGGTGATTAATGTTCTGTAGGTTTGTTGGTCTTCAAAAGTACATCTGTTACAAGGTGGCATGTTAATGGGCCGATTCCTGAGATTGCTGTTGTCCGAGAGAGGTTTGTTTTCTGTGAAATCTGTACCAATCAAGTGTCGAGATTAGTATTTGTTTGGTAAAATATGCATTTTGCATATGTTATGTGGTCTTCAAAAGTACATCTGCTACAAGGTGGCATGTTAATGTGCCGATTACAGAGATTGCTATTGTTCGAGAGAGGTTTGTTTTGTGAGAAATCTGTACCAGTCGAGTGTCAAGATTAATATTTGTTTGGTAACATATGCATTTTGCATATGCTACGCGTCGAAGAATCTGTCGTGGTATTTAGCTACACAGTGGAAAGTTGGAAACCAAGGCGAAATAGAGACATTTAGAAGCATTGTAGTTGACTACATTTGCTTCGAAGTTGAAAACTAGCAAATTTTCTCCCTGCATGTTCATTGTATCTCTTTTCTTCTTTGCCTTTCTAGCTGCACTATGGATCTGTATCCCTCAGTACAATTGTTTTGCAGCGCTGCTAGGTTTGGTCGTTCTTCGGCTTACTTTTGCAGTGTAGCTGCTTAGTTAATAGTTCACATGAAAACACTTCTTTTTTCTAGGATCCATTGCCATCACTGAATAGTTAGATACTGAAAGAGATGCTATATTTTGTCAATGCACATTTTGTAGTCGTTTTATGGATTCCATTTAAATTGATTTGTTTTTGGGACATAGTGGATCGATTGTATTGATACCTTGCTCCACCTTCAAATTGTTTCATGTTGATTTTTGATCTACTACCTTCATTTTCTCGAGCATGTTTTGTTCTCTACGGGTATAGATTCATGACAGAAAAATCAAACATTTATGCTTGGTTGATGTAGGACTGGTGTGATGCCAACGCACACTCCTGTGTAGTTTGCTCCCAATTTTCATGCACTAATAAATGCAATCAACATTATAATTATTTTTACTAAAAATTCATCATTATTCACATAATTTAATTATTGTTTAGGAAACACACACTCTTACTATTATTAACAAAAAATATTTACCTCTATGAATTTAGTTACTGTTAACACTCCGTTTTTTTGTTGTTAAGGTAAATCTGAAGGCAAGGATATCAACTCAATGGTCAATGCACTGTGTAAGTTGATCATAGTTGTTGAGCCTATCATAATGTAACTTTTATCATTCACATGTGCATTAATTTATAGATATGTCAGGTATGCTGGAATCTTCAACGACTCTTATCCATGACCAGTTATTGAGGTGAAGTGGCTGACATGGTTTTGTTTCTAGCTTTGAAAGAATATCAGTACGTATTATTTTTTTGCTATCTTAGTCTTACCATGAGCATTTACTTTCGAAGAGTTGTGCCTCTCTTGGTAGCCGTATTTTATTTATTGTTGATAGATGAAAAGAATATTCACCGAACTTTAGGGCTTGATATTTGTTATGGACTCATGTATTCGTATTGTTCATCTCTTTATATGCAATGTCCAAATAAATGGATTTCATTTACCCGTTTACGGGCCATTTGTTTTCAAACTTGAGATACATTGCCATCGCCACTTATTTATATCACATGATTAACATTTGGTGGAAAATATAGGCAGGAGAAATATTGTTTCAACGAAGAAACTCTCCCTTTTTTGCCGATTGCTGAATTTGGTACATTTTGTCAACTATTCTCCAACCAGTTAGTGGCATATAGTTTAATTTGTCTCATGTCATTGTGCAGTTCGACCGAAGAGGGGCCCGGAATAATCTCGACAAGCTGTTTACATAATAGACAGTTTTTCTTTCATTAGTTCAATGTCTCTGCTACATGGGTACTCCATAGATGAAGGTTCATGAATTGTGTCAACTTATTTCTTAAAAAATGCATTATCGTAGCTTTTAAGAAATTATCTAGGAGGTTTTGTTTCGAGAGAATATGATATTCAGCCTAAACTAAAAAAAGAATTAAAATTATTTTATTTAGCCATGAAAATACGAAGTATGCTTTTAAAGTTGAGAAGCTTAGCCCTGGGATGTTGCAAGTATCTCCTTTTCTCATTATCTTCCAATTTGTATTATATGTGACCTGAATTATTTATGCAGAGTATGGTTTACGTTAAATTTTACTAGAGAGGTTCATACATAGAATTGCAAGTCAAACCCTGAATACCTGCGCAGTGGTTTTTCATCTGGGTTCAGGAAGCATGAAGAGGAGAAACACTATTACGGACCTTCAAAGGCAAGGAATGTATATCCACAATACATTATTTTACCCATGAACTTTGTATTCTACAAACATATGATGCTTTCTTTCGGGCTCCCTTGCACGTTCGACATTAAATAACTGAGATGCCAAATTATTTTATAGTTCATTGAAAGTAAAATTTACCAATGCAGTTGTGTAGCTCCCATGTGATATCGTATTACCCTGCCATGCTGCCATGTGTTGGCAATGTTTGGCTAAACAAATTAGCAGTCCTCTTTGAGTGCAACAATATAAATTAGCTGCAGTCCTCTACCAGTATCATGTGTTTCACGAAGGAGTTCTTTGAGTGTCACAAAATTTCCTGTTACATTATGTATGTTATTTCATTTAGTACATACTCTCCTTCATCTATCAAAATAATTTCCTCTCATGCGCAGTAATTTATTCATTGAAAGGTGACCATGGAAACTTATGTGTTGTATTTCTGCAGGTTTAGAACACACGATTTGTAGAGATATATGAAAAAACTAATTAAACAGTAGTGTCATGTAATTGTAAAGAACCCCTTTTATGATTTGAATGCTTAATTTGGATTTTTAGCTATATGGTTCCTTCTCATATTTGTTGGTGACACATGTCTGGTCTACTCTAGCGGATAGGCTTATAATAGAAGGAAAGTTGCAGGAAACACCTATGTATGTTTTAATATATGCATGATTTGAGAAAAATAGATACTTCTATTATTCATTTCCTTGCTCATATCTTCCACACTAATGCTTTTGCTTTGTGGCAACTTGATGATTTATTTTTATGAAATATGATGATAGGCCCAACAGATCAAAAGCACCTTCTTTGGATCATTTTGAACGAATCAATAGAAAACTATAAACATAGTTATTAGTTTGGAAATAATATTTGAACATACATTTGATAGAGAGCACTGCTTAGATCGCCTACTTCAGTTGTGCCTCAGAGATATCTACCCTGACATTGGCAATGAAGAATAGGTACACCACGGCTAGAATAGTACAAGGTCAAGAATCCAAGAAGAGGAGCTAGGACACACCAAGTGCGCCACCGACGAGTCGATGCGGTTTAAACACCCTGGGGTAGCGGCACTAGATCTCTACATTTTCCAACCAGGTGGTGATCGAAATGTTGCCTCTGGTTTTTTTTTCCCTTTTTATATCTACTAGATGAATGTTGTGCATCGAACTTACTAAACCATAGTTAAGCCCCTCCACACGCATATCAGTTGTACCCACTGTTTGTAAAAATAGAATTATAGTTTCATACATTAGATTTCCACCATACAAAACACTAGCACATTCACTTATAAGTATTTTAGCTTAGTGTCTAACGTATGTTTACTATTACACCTCCACATCACTGTCGTGATTTAACATGAAAGCATCCTTCATTCTTCAACTTATGACTAGGTGCGGCGTGCCGCCGCGCCTATTCTTGCTAGTGGCTATAAAGAAAGAACTTCTTGGGAGATAACCCATGTGTTTATTTTGCTACAGTACCTCTATTTTATATTTGTGTCTTGGAAGTTGTTACTACTGTAGAAACCTCTCCTTATCTTAGTTTTGTGCCTAGTTGTGCCAAGTAAAGTCGTTGATAGTAAGGTTCATACTAGATTTGGATTACTGCGCAGAAACAGATTTCTTTGCTGTCACGAATCTGGGCCTAATTCTCTGTAGGAAACTCAGAAAATTATGCCAATTTACGTGAGTGATCCTCAGATATGTACGCAACTTTCATTCAATTTGGGTATTTTCATCTGAGCAAGTCTGGTGCCTCAATAAATTCGTCTTTACGGACTGTTCTGTTTTGACAGATTCTGCCTTTTATTTCGCATTGCCTCTTTCGCTGTGTTGGATGGATTTCTTTGTTCCATTACCTTCCAGTAGCTTTGAGCAATGTCCAGAAGTGTTAAGAATGATTGTGTCACCTCTGAACATGTGAATTTTTGATTATGCACTAACCCTCTAATGAGTTTGTTTTAAGTTTGGTGTGGAGGAAGTTTTCAAGGGTCAAGAGAGGAGGATGATACAATATGATCAAGAAGAGTGAAAAGTCTAAGCTTGGGGATGCCCCCGTGGTTCATCCCTGCATATTTCAAGAAGACTCAAGCATCTAAGCTTGGGGATGCCCAAGCCATCCCCTTCTTCATCGACAAATTATCAGGTTTCTTCCCTTGAAACTATATTTTTATTTGGTCACATCTTATGTACTTTACTTGGAGCGTCTGTGTGCTTTTATTTTCGTTTTGTTATTTTCATTCTCTGAATAAATATTTGTGTGGGAGAGAGACACGCTCCGCTGGTTCATATGAACACATGTGTTCTTAGCTTTTAATGTTCATGGCGAAGGTTGAAACTGCTTTGTTAATTGTTATATGGTTGGAAACAGGAAATGCTACATGTGGTAAATGGTATAATGTCTTGAATAATTTGATACTTGGCAATTGTTGTGCTCATATAGATCATGTTTAAGCTCTTGCATCATGTACTTTGTACCCATTAATGAAGAACTACATAGAGCTTGTTAAAATTTGGTTTGCATGATTAGTTTCTCTAGAGTCTAGATATTTTCTGGTTAAGGTGTTTGAACAACAAGGAGACAATGTAAAGTCTTATAATGTTTGCAATATGTTCATATGTGAGTCTTGTTGCACCGTTTTATACTTGAGTTTGCTTCAAACAACCTTGCTAGCCTAGCCTTGTATTGAGAGGAATTCTTCTCATGCATCCAAATCCTTGAGCCAAAAAAAAACTATGCCATTTGTGTCCACCATACCTACCTACCACATGGTATTTCTCTGCCATTCCAAAGTAAATTACTTCATGTGCTACCTTTAAACAATTCAAAACTTTATTACTTCTTATTTGTGTCAATGTTTTATAGCTCATGAGGAAGTATGTGGTGTTTTATCTTTCAATCTTGTTGGGCAGCTTTCACCAATGGACTAGTGGCTTCATCCGCTTATCCAATAATTTTGCAAAAAGAGCTGGCGCGGGGTTCCCAGCCCCAATTAATCAACCTTCATTAATAATTCTCTTCACATGTTTTGCTCTGATTCATCAGTAAGCAACTTAATTTTGCAAATAGACACTCCTTCATGGTATGTGAATGTTGGAAGGCACCCGAGGATTCGGTTAGCCGTGGCTTGTGTTAGCAAAAGGTTGGGAGGAGTGTCAACCATAATAAAACTAAAATACATGTGTAAACAAAAGAGAAGAGGGATGATCTACCTTGCTGGTAGAGATAACGTCCTTCATGGGAGTCGCTCTTTGAAAGTCTGTTTGGCAAGGGGGTTAGAGTGCCCACTACCATTCGTTGACAACAACAAACACCTCTCAAAACTTTACTTTTATGCTCTCTATATGATTTCAAAACTTAAAAAGCTCTAGCACATGATTTAATCCATGCTTCCCTCTGCGAAGGGCCATTCTTTTACTTTATTGTTGAGTCAGCTTACCCATTCTTTCTATCTTAGAAGCAAACACTTGTATCAACTGTGTGCATTGATTCTTACATGTTTACCTATTGCACTTGTTATATTGCTTTATGTTGACAACTATCCATGAGATATACATGTTACAAGTTGAAAGCAATTGCTGAAACTTAATCATCCTTTGTGTTGCTTCAATGCCTCTACTTTGAATCTATTGCTTTATGAGTAACTCTTATGCAAGTCTTATTGATGCTTGTCTTGAAAGTACTATTCATGAAAAGTCTTTGCTATATGATTCAATTGTTTAGTCATTATCTTTACCATTGCTTTGAATCGCTGCATTCATTACATATGCTTTACAACTGTATTGATCAAGATTATGATAGCATGTCACTTAAGAAATTATCTTTGTTATCGTTTACCTACTCGAGGGCGAGTAGGAACTAAGCTTGGGGATGCTTGATACGTCCCAAACGTATCTATAATTTCTTGTGTTCCATGCTAGTTTTATGACAATACCTACATGTTTTGTTCACACTTTATATCATTTTGATGCATTTTCCGGAACTAACCTATTAACGAGATGCCGAAGTGCCAGTTGCTGTTTTCTACTGTTTTTGGTTCCAGAAATCCTAGTAAGGAAATATTCTCGGAATCGGACGAAATCAACGCCCAACATCCTATTTTTCCCGGAAGGTTCCAGAGAATCGAAGAAGTACCGGAGAGGAGCCAGGGGGCCCCACACGCCAGGGCGGCGCGGCCAAGGGGTGGGGCGTGCCCCCCTAGTGTGTGGGCCCACCAGGCCCCCTCCGAGGCTGCCGTTCCGCCTACTTAAGGTCTCCGTCGCGAAAACCCTATCACGTTCGACGAAACCAGAGAAAACCTTCCAGAGCCGCCGCCATCGCGAAGCAGAGATCTGGGGGACAGGAGTCTCTGTTCCGGCACGCCGCCGGGACGGGGAAGTGCCCCCGGAAGGCTCCTCCATCGACACCACCGCCATCTCCATCAACGCCGCTGTCTCCCATGAGGAGGGAGTAGTTCTCCATCGAGGCTCGGGGCTGTACCGGTAGCTATGTGGTTAATCTCTCTCCTATGTACTTCAATACAATAATCTCATGAGCTGCCTTACATGATTGAGATTCATATGATGATGCTTGTAATCTAGATGTCATTATGCTAGTCAAGTGGATTTTACTTATGTGATCTCCGGAGACTCCTTGTCCCACGTGTGTAAAGGTGATAGTGTGTGCACCGTGTGGGTCTCTTAGGCTATATTTCACGTAATACTTATTCAATGTTATGAATGGCATAGTGAAGTGCTTATTTATATCTCTTTATGATTGCAATGTGTTTTGTATCACAATATATCCGTGTGCTACTCTAGTGATGTTATTAAAGTAGTTTATTCCTCCCGCACGGTGTAATGGTGACGAGTGTGTGCATCGTGTAGTACTTGGCGTAGGCTATGATTGTGATCTCTTGTAGATTATGAAGTTAACTATTGCTATGATAGTATTGATGTGATCTATTCCTCCTTTCGTAGCGTGAAGGTGACAGTGTGCATGCTATGTTAGTACTTGGTTTGGTTATGTTGATCTGTCATGCACTCTGAGGTTATTTAAATATGAACATTGAATATTGTGGAGCTTGTTAACTCCGGCATTGAGGGTTCGTGTAATCCTACACAGTTAGTGGTGTTCATCATCCAACAAGAGGGTGTAGAGTCTAGCATCTATCTATTTATTCTGTTATCTGATCAATGTTGAGAGTGTCCACTAGTGAAAGTATGATCCCTAGGCCTTGTTCCTAAATACTGCAATCGCTGTTTGTTTACTATTTTACTGCATCTATACTTCCTGCAATATTACCACCATCAACCACACACCAGTCCTGGACATCAAAGCACTTTTCTGGTGCCGTTGCTACTGCTCGCATTTATTCATACCACCTGTATTTCACTAACTCTTCGCCGAACTAGTGCACCTATTAGGTGTGTTGGGGACACAAGAGACTTCTTGCTTTGTGGTTGCAGGGTTGCATGAGAGGGATATCTTTGACCTCTTCCTCCCTGAGTTCGATAAACCTTGGGTGATTGATGTCTACGGGAGCTTCTATTCTTGTAGACAGTGTTGGGCCTCCAAGAGCAGAGGTTTGTAGAACAGCAGCAAGTTTCCCTTAAGTGGATACCCAAGGTTTATCGAACTCAGGGAGGAAGAGGTCAAAGATATCCCTCTCATGCAACCCCGCAACCACAAAGCAAGAAGTCTCTTGTGTCCCCAACACACCTAATAGGTGCACTAGTTCGGCGAAGAGATAGTGAAATACAAGTGGTATGAATAAGTAGTACCAACGGCACCGTAAAAGTGCTTTGCCCAGACAAGAAACAAGCAGTAGTAATGCAGCAAGTAGTAACGCAAGAAACAAGAAACAAGCAGCGATAGCGTATTTAGGAAAAAGGCCTAGGGATTACACTTTCACTAGTGGACACTCTCAACATTGATCACATAACAGAACAGATAAATGCATACTCTACACTCTTGTTGGATGATGAACACATTGCGTAGGATTACACGAACCCTCAATGCCGGAGTTAACAAGCTCCACAATAATGCTCATATTTTAGTAACCTTTAGTGTGTAAGATAGATCAAAAGACTAAACCAAGTACTAGCATAGCATGCACACTGTCACCTTCATGCATATGTAGGAGGAATAGATCACATCAATATTATCATAGCAATAGTTAACTTCGCAATCTACAAGAGATCATGATCATAGCATAAACCAAGTACTAACACGGTGCACACACTCGTCACCTTTGCACACGTGCAGGAGGAATAAAACTACTTTAATAACATTGCTAGAGTAGCACATAGATAAATTGTGATACAAACACATTGCAATCATAAAGAGATATAAATAAGCACCTCACTATGCCATTCAACAAAGTGAATAAGTATTCTGTGAAATATAGCCTAAGAGACCCACACGGTGCACACACTCGTCACCTTTACACACGTGGGACAAGGAGTCTCCGGAGATCACATAAGTAAAACTCACTTGACTAGCATAGTGACATCTAGATTACAAGCATCATCATATGAATCTCAATCATGTAAGGCAGCTCATGAGATTATTGTATTAAAGTACATAGGAGAGAGATGAACCACATAGCTACCGGTACAGCCCCGAGCCTCGATGGAGAACTACTCCCTCCTCATGGGAGCAGCAGCGGTGATGAAGATGGCGGTGGAGATGGCAGCGGTGTCGATGGAGAAGCCTTTCGGGGGCACTTCCCCGCTCCGGCAGGTGCCGGAACGGAGACTCCTGTCCCCGCATCTTGGCTTCGCGATGGCGGCGGCTCCGGGAAGGTTTTCCGTATCGTGGTTCTTCGCCTCGGGGGTTTCGCGACGGAGGCTTTAAGTAGGCGGAAGAGGCAGAGTCAGGGGCCGACGAGGGGGCCACACCATAGGGCGGCGCGGGCCCCCGGGCCGCGCCGCCACGTGGTGTCGCCACCTCGTGGCCCCACTTCGTATGTTCTTCGGTCTTCCGGAAGCTCCGTGGAAAAATAGGCCCCCGGGTCTTCGTTTCGTCCAATTCCGAGAATATTTCGTTACTAGGATTTCTGAAACCAAAAACAGCAGTAAAACAGAACCGGCACTTCGCATCTTGTTAATAGGTTAGTTCCGGAAAATGCACGAATATGACATAAAGTGTGCATAAAACATGTAGGTATCATCAATAATATGGCATAGAACATAAGAAATTATCGATACGTCGGAGACGTATCAGCATCCCTAAGCTTAGTTCTCGCTCGTCCCGAGCGGTAAAACGATAACAAAGATAATTTCTGAAGTGATATGCCATCATAACCTTTATCATACTATTTGTAAACATATGTAGTGGATGCAGCGATCAAAACAATGGTAATGACATGAGTAAACAAGTGAATCATATAGCAAAGACTTTTCATGAATAGTACTTCAAGACAAGTATTAATAAGTCTTGCATAAGAGTTAACTCATAAAGCAATAAATCAAAGTAAAGGTATTGAAGCAACACAAAGGAAGATTAAGTTTCAGCGGTTGCTTTCAACTTGTAACATGTATATCTCATGGATAATTGTCAACATAGAGTAATATAACAAGTACAATATGCAAGTATGTAGGAATCAATGCACAGCTTCACACAAGTGTTTGCTTCTTGAGGTGGAGAGAGATAGGTGAACTGACTCAACATAAAAGTAAAAAGAATGGTCCTTCAAAGAGGAAAGCATCGATTGCTATATTTGTGCTAGAGCTTTTATTTTGAAAACATGAAACAATTTTGTCAACGGTAGTAATAAAGCATATGAGTTATGTACATTATATCTTACAAGTTGCAAGCCTCATGCATAGTATACTAATAGTGCCCGCACCTTGTCCTAATTAACTTGGACTACCGGATCTTTGCAATGCACATGTTTTAACCAAGTGTCACAATGGGGTACCTCCATGCCGCCTGTACAAAGGTCTAAGGAGAAAGCTCGCATTTTGGATTTCTCGCTTTTGATTATTCTCAACTTAGACATCCATACCGGGACAACATGGACAACAGATAATGGACTCCTCTTTAATGCATAAGCACGTGGCAACAATTATTATTCTCATATGAGATTGAGGATGTGTGTCCAAACTGAAACTTCCACCATGATTCATGGCTTTAGTTAGCGGCCCAAAGTTCTTCTCTAACAACATGCATGCTCCAACCATAAAGGTGGTAGATCTCTCTTACTTCAGACAAGACGGACATGCATAGCAACTCACATGATATTCAACAAAGAATAGTTGATGGCGTCCCCAGAAGCATGGTTATCGCACAACAAACAACTTAATAAGAGATAAAGTGCATAAGTACATATTCAATACCACAATAGTTTTTAAGCTATTTGTCCCATGAGCTATATATTGTAAAGGTGAATGATGGAATTTTAAAGGTAGCACTCAAGCAATTTACTTTGGAATGGCGGATAAATACCATGTAGTAGGTAGGTATGGTGGACACAAATGGCATAGTAGTTGGCTCAAGGATTTTGGATGCATGAGAAGTATTCCCTCTCGATACAAGGCTTAGGCTAGCAAGGTTATTTGAAACAAACACAAGGATGAACCGGTGCAGCAAAACTCACATAAAAGACATATTGTAAACATTATAAGACTCTACACCGTCTTCCTTGTTGTTCAAAACTCAATACTAGAAATTATCTAGACCTTAGAGAGACCAATTATGCAAACCAAATTTTAGCATGCTCTATGTATTTCTTCATTAATGGGTGCAAAGTATATGATGCAAGAGCTTAAACATGAGCACAAAAATTGCCAAGTATCACATTACCCAAGACATTATAGCAAATTACTACATGTATCATTTTCCAGTTCCAACCATATAACAATTTAACGAAGAGGAAACTTCGCCTTGAATATTATGAGCTAAGAACACATGTGTTCATATGAACCAGCGGAGCGTGTCTCTCTCCCACACAAGCATGATGTAATCCAATTTATTCAAATACAAACAAAAATAGAAACAAACAAACAGACGCTCCAAGTAAAGTACATAAGATGTGACCGAATAAAAATATAGTTTCAAGAGAAGGAACCTGATAATTTGTCGATGAAGAAGGGGATGCCTTGGGCATCCCCAAGCTTAGACGCTTGAGTATTCTTGAAATATGCAGGGATGAACCACCGGGGCATCCCCAAGCTTAGAGCTTTCACTCTCCTTGATCATAGTATATCATCCTCCTCTCTTGACCCTTGAAAACTTCTTCCACACCAAACTTTAAGCAAACTCATTAGAGGGTTAGTGCATAATCAAAAACTCACATGTTCAGAGGTGACACAATCATTCTTATCACTTCTGGACATTGCTCAAAGCTACTGGAAGGTAATGGAACAAAGAAATCCACCCAACACAGCGAAAGAAGCAATGCGAAATAAAAGGCAGAATCTGTCAAAAACAGAACAGTCCGTAAAGACGAATTTTAAAATGGCACCAGACTTGCTCAAATGGAAAAACTCAAAACTAATGAAAGTTGCGTACATATCTGAGGATCACTCACGTAAATTGGCATAATTTTCTGAGTTACCTACAGAGAATTAGACCCAGATTCGTGACAGACAGCAATGCTGTTTCTGCGCAGCAATCCAAATCTAGCATCAACTTTACCATAGAGACTTTACTTGGCACAAAAATGCAATAAAATAAGATAAGGAGAGGTTGCTACAGTAGTAAACAACTTCCAAGACACAAATATAAAACAAAGTACTGTAGCAAAATAACACATGGGTTATCTCTCAAGAAGTTCTTTCTTTATAGCCGTTAAGATGGGCTCAGCAGTTTTAACGATGCACTCGCAAGAAATAGTATTTGAAGCAAAAGAGAGCATCAAGAGGCAAATTCAAAACAAATTTAAGTCTAACATGCTTCCTATGCATAGGAATCTTGTAAATAAACAAGTTCATGAAGAGCAAAGTAACAAGCATAGGAAGATAAAACAAGTGTAGCTTCAAAATTTCAGCACATAGAGAGGCATTTTAGTAACATGAAAATTTCTACAACCATATTTTCCTCTCTCATAATAACTTTCAGTAGCAATATGAGCAAACTCAACAATATAACTATCACATAAAGTATTCTTATCATGAGTCTCATGCATAAAATTATTATTCTCCACATAAGCATAATCAATTTTATTAGTTGTAGTGGGAGCAAATTCAACAAAGTAGCTATCATTATTATTCTCATCAAGTGTAGGAGGCATAGTATAATCACAACAAAATTTACTCTCCATAGTAAGTTGTACCAAAATACCACTATCATTATAATCATCAGAAATAGGAGGCAAAGTATCATCAAAGAAAATTTTCTCCTCAATGCTTGGGGGACTAAAAAGATCATGAAAACCAGCTTCCCTAAGCTTAGCATTTTCCATATCATTATCAACAATGGTGTTCAAAGCGTTCATACTAATATTACTACCAGCATGCAAATAAGATTTCATAGGTTTTTTAATTTTCGCATCAAACAATCCATGTTTTAAATCAGGAAATAGAATAAGAAGCTCATTGTTGTCCATTATGCCAAACTAGTGTAAACAAGAAACAAAAAGATGCAATTGCAGGATCTAAAGGAAATATCTTCGAGCACAAACACAATGGCGCCGTAAAAGTACTCGTTACCCGGAACCGGAGTATGAGTGCCTTTTTACCTTTCCTCCCCGGCAACGGCGCTGTAAAAGTGCTTGGCGCGTAGTTGACGAGGGAGGAAAAGTGCTTAGTTGCCGGGCTTGCCAATGTGTGAGTGCCGTTTACCTTCCCTCCCCGGCAACGGCGCCGTAAAAGTGCTTGATGTCTACGGGAGCTTCTATTCTTGTAGACAGTGTTGGGCCTCCAAGAGCAGAGGTTTGTAGAACAAGCAGCAAGTTTCCCTTAAGTGGATACCCAAGGTTTATCGAACTCAGTGGAGGAAGAGGTCAAAGATATCCCTCTCATGCAACCCCGCAACCACAAAGCAAGAAGTCTCTTGTGTCCCCAACACACCTAATAGGTGCACTAGTTCGGCGAAGAGATAGTGAAATACAAGTGGTATGAATAAGTAGTACCAACGAGCACCAGAAAAGTGCTTTGCCCAGGACGAGAAACAAGCAGTAGTAATGCAGCAGTAGTAACGCAGAGAAACAAGAAACAAGCAAGCGATAGCAGTATTTAGGAAAAAGGCCTAGGGATTACACTTTCACTAGTGGACACTCTCAACATTGATCACATAACATAACAGATAAATGCATACTCTACACTCTTGTTGGATGATGAACACATTGCGTAGGATTACACGAACCCTCAATGCCGGAGTTAATAAGCTCCACAATAATGCTCATATTTTAGTAACCTTTAGTGTAAGATAGATCAAAAGACTAAACCAAGTACTAGCATAGCATGCACACTCGTCACCTTCATGCATATGTAGGAGGAATAGATCACATCAATATTATCATAGCAATAGTTAACTTCGCAATCTACAAGAGATCATGATCATAGCATAAACCAAGTACTAACACGGTGCACACACTGTCACCTTTGCACACGTGCAGGAGGAATAAAACTACTTTAATAACATTGCTAGAGTAGCAGATAGATAAATTGTGATACAAACACATTGCAATCATAAAGAGATATAAATAAGCACCTCACTATGCCATTCATTAGTGAATAAGTATTCTCGTGAAATATAGCCTAAGAGACCCACACTGTGCACACACTCGTCACCTTTACACACGTGGGACAAGGAGTCTCCGGAGATCACATAAGTAAAACTCACTTGACTAGCATAGTGACATCTAGATTACAAGCATCATCATATGAATCTCAATCATGTAAGGCAGCTCATGAGATTATTGTATTGAAGTACATAGGAGAGAGATGAACCACATAGCTACCGGTACAGCCCCGAGCCTCGATGGAGAACTACTCCCTCCTCATGGGAGCAAGCAGCGGTGATGAAGATGGCGGTGGAGATGGCAGCGGTGTCGATGGAGAAGCCTTCCGGGGCACTTCCCCGCTCCGGCAGGGTGCCGGAACAGAGACTCCCGTCCCCCGCATCTTGGCTTCGTGATGGCGGCGGCTCCGGAAGGTTTTCCGTATCGTGGTTCTTCGCCTCGTGGGTTTCGCGACGGAGGCTTTAAGTAGGCGGAGAGGCGGCAGTCGGGGGCCGACGAGGGGCCACACCATAGGGCGGTGCGGGCCCCCCGGGCCGCGCCGCCACATGGTGTCGCCACCTCGTGGCCCCACTTCGTATGTTCTTCGGTCTTCCGGAAGCTCCGTGGAAAAATAGGCCCCCGGGTCTTCGTTTCGTCCAATTCCGAGAATATTTCGTTACTAGGATTTCTGAAACCAAAAACAGCAGTAAAACGAGAACCGGCACTTCGGCATCTTGTTAATAGGTTAGTTCCGTAAAATGCACGAATATGACATAAAGTGTGCATAAAACATGTAGGTATCATCAATAATATGGCATAGAACATAAGAAATTATCGATACGTCGGAGACGTATCAGTGATCCACTTAAGGGAAACTTGCTGCTGTTCTACAAACCTCTGCTCTTGGAGGCCCAACACTGTCTACAAGAATAGAAGCACCCGTAGACATCATACCCCGACCACGACAACAATGCAGGGCTCTACCATACATTCCTACGCCGGTAGCTGCAACCCATCATAGACCACGATACCGTGGGGACTTAAGGCTTCCCCAGCCTACCGCTTGTTCTTCGGGCGACAAGTGTCTACGGTCATTGCCGTGGGGACTTAAGGCTTCCCCGACCTACCGCTCGCCCCGACGGATACAAGTGTCTACGGTAAAGCGCATCCGTTGATGAACAAGAGGTGGAAACACTTTTGGCTACTCCGTCCCACTCCGGATCTTATGGTTAACACGGGTATTACGACACAAGAATCACTGGACGACATTTGTTGTTTAATCCTAGATGGATATAAACCCTTGCAATGGAACCTCCACCATATCCACACAATCCATGGTTCCATTGCCCACCACATAGTCATATTCATAGTTATGAAAGTAGTGGTTTTGGTTTTTATGCAATAGTGATAATCATAGTACTTTGCAAGTAATTTGATAAAGATACTCAAATGACATGAGCAAGTGATGAACTTGCCCGAACACCGCAAAGTTTTGCGGCTTGGATGGTGTGGACCGACCCTTGTCCTCTCGTTTCGAAAAATAGCATCATTGTCCGATAAGGGCAATGGTTAAAGAAGCAATTATGCATGATTCCAGTTTTAGGGTTTGTTCCCCCCTTTCGATGACATTATTATTTCATGTAAGAGGTTAATACTAAGATTGATTTGGAGATACTCTATTCAGGGTAAATACAACCTTGAAATATTGTCAAGGTGTTTTTAAAGTCCAATTGCATTAATGGACTTATTTTTATTATTGAAAATAATATGTGTGATTTAAATCATTTATTTAAATCATCAAATTAAGACTTATTCTTAGTTGTCTTCAAAAATTCTCTTTGATATTTTATTTAGATAGAGAATTTTATGCTAATCAATTTTCATATTTTTAATTATTTTTTTAGACCTTTTAAATATTTCATATGTAATTTCAAAGTTTCTATTTTTAACTCATTTTGTGAAATAACTATAATGCCCTTGGGCCCCACCTGTCAGGGTGGCCCAACGGGTTAGGTCGAACCCGAGCCACTCTGTTGGCTCGGTCGGCCCACTCGCTCTCTCCTCTCTCCTCGCACCGAAACCCTAATCCCCTTCTCCTCTCTGGCAATTTCCTGGTCGCCGCCCCCTTCTCGGAATTTCTCCGGCCAACTCAGGCCGTCGCCGCCGGCGAGATCAAGTGGATCTGATCCGCCTTTCGACGGCGGACACGGTGGTCCGCATTGATCTGGGATTCGTCCTCGCCACCACGCGGCCCCAACTCGCCTGCAACCCTGGCCGCAAGGATTCATGGCGATGCGCCGCCTGCCGGCGCCCCTGATGCTGCGGTGTTGTCGCGCCTTGCCGTGGTGTTGCTGGGCGTGGCGGCGCTGCCATGAACAGGCCTGGCCTGGCGCTGCCATGCCTCCGGTGTGTGCCGCCGTGGCCGCCGTGGCCGCGTTTCTTCGCCCGCGTCACCAGTAAGTGCTCCTTGCCTCCCCTTCTCTGCTATCTGGACTACCTCCTGCTCCTACTCGTCTAGCTCCGCCGCTGGCTTGCTCTCCCTGTGGAGAATTTAGCCGTGTAGATGTACTGCTGCGGCGATGCTCGTGTGGCCTTACTAGATTGCTGTTGTGCTTGTGCTTCAGCCTCCCCGTGCTTCTGTTCTTGATGCTATTCTTGCCATTTACTCCAGTATATTCATATATGTTGCCCTGGCTTGATTGCAGTGTGCAATTCTTGCAAATTTGCAAGAACCAGTGCACTTGGGTGCTCTTCAGTGTGCTATAATTCATAGACATGCTCCCTTGAGCATGCTTGTGGTCTAGACAACACCCTCCCTTGATGATGTGTTACTGCATACAATTATATGTCATATATTTGATTGTTTGCTATGCCATTGTTCCTGTTCTGTGGCCATTTAATTTATATGGTTAAGGTGTTGATGCTAGGCTTGGCTCTAGCATGCTCTGTCAAGCCCTGATGATCCTATGATCATCAGTTGCTTGGTGAATGGCTGTTGTTTCATTCTTGTGTCTAGCTGGTGCTCTCCCGATGTCGGTGTAACACACTCGGCTTGTGTTTGTATTCCTTGGTGTTTGCTCAAGTCTCTCGCTATCGTCTCGCCATGATCCATTGGATCATCTCGCATGGCCTGGTGCATAGCTTACTTCTCTGTTTCATTTATCCGTGTAGCTTTGATTCATTAAGTAGATAAATGATGTGAACTCGCTCTACGATGATGATCATATGAGTGGATTTGGTAAAGCTAGAGGGATGCCAATAATTTATTGGGAACCCTAGCTTCATTTGAACCCTCTCGGGTAATGATATATGTGCTGGAAATGTTGGCTGTGGGTTGAGGTGGCCTTGACAGCCATTTGGGGCTGTCATGGTAGCTCCCCCTTTCTCTGTGACTTGTTGTGGTGAATTGTTGCTTACTGGCCTGACCATATTTGGTTGCCAGATGCTTTTGATGTTGAAAAACCTGGATAGACACATGATAGTCTATCATGTCTGATGGTGTAGTGGCCATAGGTGCTAAGTAAATCTGGCTAGCTAGACAGGATCAACCCTTGTTGGATTTCTTTGTTTATGTCACTGGTTTGGCATAGCCAATGTTCCCAGGTTGCTTTCCTATTGGTTATCCTCTTGCTTCCTTGCACCAATTTGGCTAGTAGCCAGATGATGACTCACATATAGGGTATCTACCCACTTTGCTTCCTGTGACTTGTGCAAATGATGAATTGGTATGAGCAAACCCTGCTTGCTCAGGATGTGTGGTATACCTCACTCCA
>NW_025900442.1:0-20049 GCF_022539505.1 Lolium rigidum | reverse complement strand
ATACCGGCCGTGGAAGCTGCCCCCTATTTTTGCCTCTGTGCGCGGACAAACGTTTGGGCCGGTATGACCGGGCCCAAGGCCGGTCATACTGGCCATGCCACCTACCTCTCTTTTTGTTCTTCCTTTTGCCAGCAAAAAAAGTGTGTTCACCTGGTCATACCGGGCCTCGAGCCGGTATTACTGGTGATACGTCCCAAACGTATCTATAATTTCTTATGTTCCATGCTACTTTTATGATGATACTCACATGTTTTATACACATTATATGTCATTATTATGCATTTTCCGGCACTAACCTATTGACGAGATGCCGAAGAGCCGCTTGTCTGTTTTCTGCTGTTTTTGGTTTTAGAAATCCTAGTAAGGAAATATTCTCGGAATTGGACGAAATCAACGCCCGTGGGCCTATTTTTCCATGAAGCTTCCAGAAGACCAGAGGACTTACGAAGTGGGGCCACGAGGCGCCGCCACAACAGGGCGGCGCGGCCCAGGTGCTGGCCGCGCGGCCCTGGCGTGTGGGGCCCTTGTGTGGCCCCCTGACCTGCCCTTCCGCCTACATATAGTCTTCGTCGCGAAACCCCCAGGACCGAGAGCCACGATACGGAAAACCTTCCAGAGACGCCGCCGCCAATCCCATCTCGGGGGATTCAGGAGATCGCCTCCGGCACCCTGCCGGAGAGGGGAATCATCTCCCGGAGGTCTCTTCATCGCCATGATCGCCTCCGGATCGATGTGTGAGTAGTTCACCCCTGGACTATGGGTCCATAGCAGTAGCTAGATGGCTGTCTTCTCCTCATTTTGCTATCATGTTAGATCTTGTGAGCTGCCTATCATGATCAAGATCATCTATTTGTAATCCTTCATGTTGTGTTTGTTGGGATCCGATGAATATTGAATACTATGTCAAGTTGATTATCAATCTATCATATATGTTATTTATGTTCTTGCATGCTCTCCGTTGCTAGTAGAGGCTCTGGCCAAGTTGATACTTGTGACTCCAAGAGGGAGTATTTATGCTCGATAGTGGGTTCATGCCTCCATTAAATCTGTGACAGTGACAGAAAGTTCTAAGGTTGTGGATGTGCTGTTGCCACTAGAGATAAAACATCGATGCTTTGTCTAAGGATATTTGTGTTGATTACATTACGCACCATACTTAATGCAATTGTCTGTTGTTTACAACTTAATACCGGAAGGGGTTCGGATGATAACTCGAAGGTGGACTTTTTAGGCATAGATGCATGCTGGATAGCGGTCTATGTACTTTGTCGTAATGCCCCGATTAAATCTCATAGTACTCATCATGATATATGTATGTGCATTGTTATGCCTTCTTTATTTGTCAATTGCCCAACCGTAATTTGTTCACCCAACATCCGCTATCTTATGGGAGAGACACCACTAGTGAACCGTGGACCCCGGTCCTATTCTTTACATCCGAAATACAATCTACTGCAATTGTTCTTTACTCGTTCTTCGCAAACAAACATCATCATCCACACTATACATCTAATCCTTTGTTTACAGACAAGCCGGTGAGATTGACAACCTCACCGTTACGTTGGGGCAAAGTTCGTGATTGTGTTGTGCGGGTTCCACGTTGGCGCCGGAATCCCTAGCCGGTGTTGCGCCGCACTACACTCCTCCGCCATCAACCTTCAACGTGCTTCTTGGCTCCTCCTGGTTCGATAAACCTTGGTTTCTTTCGAGGGAAAACTTGCTACCGTACGCATCACACCTTCCTCTTGGGGTTCCCAACGGACGTGTCATCTACGCGCATCAAGACTCGTTTTCCGGCGCCGTTGCCGGGAGATCAAGACACGCCGCAAGGGGAGTCTTCCACTTCCAATCTCTTTACTTTGCTTTTGTCTTGCTTTATTTTATTTACTGCTTTGTTTGCTGCATTATATCAAAACACAAAAAAAATTAGTTGCTAGTTTTACTTTATTTACTGTCTTGTTCTCTATATCAAAAACACAAAAAAATTAGTTATTTGCATTTACTTTATTTACCTTTAGTTTATTTCATCATGTTTCCTCCTAAGTTCACTCTGAAAGACATACCGGTAGGACGAGGGTCTATAATTGGGAGAGATAATATAGAAGATTTTTTCACTCATGTTAGTACCGTTGAAGATTTTGAAGATAGACACTTGGTAGAACTTGCTCCTACTTACGAAATTGCTGTTGCTTCTTTAGTACACATGCTGGAAACTAAATTTGTTAATCTTAATCCTATAATCCAACACATGTTTCTCACACTCGGTGATAAGGAAGAAGGGGAAAAGAAAGATTTTGTTTTAGAAACCCTTCTTAAAGAATTTGGCGGTGTAGCAAGAGAGGCTAGAAAGGTCTTTATTAAATATAAGATGCTTGGCTCTTATACCAATTTTGTTAGTATCCTTGAAAAGATGGACATGGAGAGAGTAAGGTACACTAATAATATTAACGATGGTGGGGAGATTAAGACAACAATACCTTGTAAGCTCCTAGGAATGAATGACGCTCTAGAGAATAACTATGGTTGGCTTGTCCCTGAAAATTTGTTTGACGAGGATAGCAAACCTAAGAACAATGAAAAAGGAGCCTCTGAAACTCACATAGATAAGATAAAATGCATAGTCGAGAAAACTCCCAACACCTATGTTGATGCTTCGTCTCTTGATGTTACTTGATACACACTTTCTGCGCCTAGCTGAAAGGCGTTAAAGAAAAGCGCTTATGGGAGACAACCAATTATTTTACTTCTGCACTTTGTTTTATATTTGAGTCTTGGAAGTTGTTACTACTGTAGCAACCTCTCCTTATCTTTATTTTATTGCATTGTTGTGCCAAGTAAAGTCTTTTGATAGTAAAACCAATACTAAATTTGGATTACTACGCAGGAACAGATTTCCTGCTGTCACGAATTTGAGCATTAGTCTCTGTAGAAAATTTATAAAAATCTACCAATTTACGTGCGTGATCCTCAGATATGTACGCAACTTTCATTCAATTTGGGCATTTTCATCTGAGCAAGTCTGGTGCCACTTTAAAATTCGTCTTTACGAACTGTTCTGTTTTGACAGATTCTGCCTTTTATTTCGCATTGCATGTTTTGCTATGTTTGATGGATTTCTTTGTTCCATTAACTTTCAGTAGCTTTGTGCAATGTCCAGAAGTGTTAAGAATGATTATGTCACCTCTGAATATATGAATTATGCACTGACCCTCTAATGAGTTTGTTTCGAGTTTGGTGTGGAGGAAGTTTTCAAGGGTCAAGAGAGGAGGATGATACAATATGATCAAGAAGAGTGAAAAGTCAAACCTTGGGGATGCCCCCGTGGTTCATCTCTGCATATTTTAAGAAGACTCAAGCGTCTAAGCTTGGGGATGCCCAAGGCATCCCTTCTTCATCGACAACTTATCAGGTTCCTCTAGTGAAACTATATTTTTATTCCGTCACATCTTATGTGCTTTACTTGGAGCGTCTGTTTGTTTTTATTTTTGTTTTCTTTGAATAAAATCGGATCCTAGCATTCTTTTTTTGGGAGAGAGACACGCTCCGCTGTTTCGTATGAACACATATGTTCTTAGCTTTATCTTTAATGTTCATTGCGAAATTTGAACTACTTCATTCATTGTTATATGGTTGGAAACGGAAAATGCTGCATGCGGTAAATGGTTTAATGTATTGAATAATGTGATACTTGGCAATTGTTGTGCTCATATAGATCTTGTTTAAGCTCTTGCATCATGTACCTTGCACTCATTAATGAATAACTACATAGAGCTTGTTAAAATTTGGTTTGCATGATTGATCTCTAGAGTCTAGATATTTTCTGGTTGAGGTGTTTGAACAACAAGGAGACAATATAAAGTCTTATAATAGTTACAATATGTTCATATGTGAGCTTTGCTGCACCTTTTATACTTGAGTTTGCTTCAAACAACCTTGCTAGCGTAGCCTGTATTGAGAGGAATTCTTCTCGTGCATCCAAATCCTTGAGCCAATTACTATGCCATTTGTGTCCACCATACCTACCTACCACATGATATTTCTCCGCCATTCCAAAGTAAATTACTTGATTGCTACCTTTAAAACTTCTATTCTTTGCCTTTGCAATATATAGCTCATGGGACAAATAGCCTTAAAAACTATCGTGGTGAAGAATATGTACTTATGTGTCTTATTTCTTAATAAGTTGCTTGTTGAGCGGTAACCATGTTTTCTGGGGACGCCATCAACTCTTTTACCTTTGTTGAATATCATGTGAGTTGCTATGCATGTTCGTCTTGTGTGAAGTAAGGGCGGTTTTCACAATCAAATGGTTTGAGTATGCATACTGTTAGAGAAGAACATTGGGCCGCTAACTAAAGCCATGATTTATGGTGGAAGTTTCAGTGTGGACAGCTAATCCTCAATCTCTTATGAGAATATTAAATTTGTTGAATGCTTATGCATTAAAGAGGAGTCCATTATCTGTTGTCTATGTTGTCCGGTATGGATGTCTAAGTTGAGAATAATCAAAAGCGAGAAATCATATGCGAACTTTCTCCTTAGACCTTTGTACAGGCGGCATAGAGGTACCCCTTTGTGACACTTGGTTGAAACATATGCTATGCAATGATAATCAGTGTTAATCCAAGCGAATTAGGACAAGGTGCGAGCACGCTTGCAACTTATAAGATGTCTTATACATAACACATATGCTTTATTACTACCGTTGACAAAATTATTTCTTGTTTTCAAAATGAAAAGCTCTAGCACAAAAATAGTAATCAATGCTTCCCTCTGCGAAGGGCCTATCTTTTACTTTATTGTTGAGTGAGTTTACCTATTCTTTCTATCTTAGAAGCAAACACTTGTATCAACTGTGTGCATTGATTCTTACATGTTTACCTATTGCACTTGTTATATTGCTTTGTGTTGACAAATTATCCATGAGATATATATGTTGAAGTTGAAAGCAACCGCTGAAACTTTATTCTCCTTTGTGTTGCTTCAATGCTTTTACTTCGAATTTATTGCTTTATGAGTAACTCTTATGCAAGTCTTATTGATGCTTGTCTTGAAAGTATTATTCATGAAAAGTCTTTGCTATATGATTCATTAGTTTACTCATTATCTTCATCATTGCTTCGAATCGCTGCATTCATCTCATATGCTTTACAATAGTATGATCAAGATTATGATTGTATGTCACTTCAGAAATTATCTTTGTTATCGTTTACCTACTCGAGGGCGAGTAGGAACTAAGCTTGGGGATGCTTGATACGTCCCAAACGTATCTATAATTTCTTATGTTCCATGCTACTTTTATGATGATACTCACATGTTTCATACACATTATATGTCATTATTATGCATTTTCCGGCACTAACCTATTGACGAGATGCCGAAGAGCCGATTCTGTTGTTTTCTGCTGTTTTTGGTTTCGAAATCCTAGTAAGGAAATATTCTCGGAATTGGACGAAATCAACGCCCAGGGGCCTATTTTTACACGAAGCTTCCAGAAGACCGGAGGACTTACGAAGTGGGGCCACGAGGCGCCGCCACAACAGGGCGGTGCGGCCCAGGTGCTGGCCGCGCGGCCCTGGCGTGTGGGGCCCTCGTGTGGCCGCCTGACCTGCCCTTCCGCCTACATATAGTCTTCGTCGCGAAACCCCCAGGACCGAGAGCCACGATACGGAAAACCTTCCAGAGACGCCGCCGCCGCCAATCCCATCTCGGGGGATTCAGGAGATCGCCTCCAGACACCTGCCGGAGAGGGGAATCATCTCCCGGAGGTCTCTTCATTGCCATGATCGCCTCCGGATCGATGTGTGAGTAGTTCACCCCTGGACTATGGGTCCATAGCAGTAGCTAGATGGTTGTCTTCTCCTCATTGTGCTATCATGTTAGATCTTGTGAGCTGCCTATCATGATCAAGATCATCTATTTGTAATCCTTCATGTTGTGTTTGTTGGGATCCGATGAATATTGAATACTATGTCAAGTTGATTATCAATCTATCATATATGTTATTTATGTTCTTGCATGCTCTCCGTTGCTAGTAGAGGCTCGGCCAAGTTGATACTTGTGACTCCAAGAGGGAATATTTATGCTCGATAGTGGGTTCATGCCTCCATTAAATGCGGGACGATGACGAGAAAGTTCTAAGGTTGTGGATGTCTTGTTGCCACTAGGGATAAAACATCGATGCTTTGTCTAAGGATATTTGTGTTGATTACATTACGCACCATACTTAATGCAATTGTCTCGTTGTTTACAACTTAATACTGGAAGAGGTTCGGATGATAACTCTGAAGGTGGACTTTTTAGGCATAGATGCATGTTGGATAGCGGTCTATGTACTTTGTCGTAATGCCCCGATTAAATCTCATAGTACTCATCATGATATATGTATGTGCATTGTTATGCCTTCTTTATTTGTCAATTGCCCAACTGTAATTTGTTCACCCAACATCTGCTATCTTATGGGAGAGACACCACTAGTGAACTGTGGACCCCGGTCCTATTCTTTACATCTGAAATACAATCTACTGCAATTGTTCTTTACTATTCTTCGCAAACAAACATCATCATCCACACTATACATCTAATCCTTTGTTTACAGCAAGCCGGTGAGATTGACAACCTCACTGTTACGTTGGGGCAAAGTACTTTGATTGTGTTGTGCAGGTTCCACGTTGGCGCCGGAATCCCTGGTGTTGTGCCGCACTACACTCCTCCGCCATCAACCTTAAACGTGCTTCTTGGCTCCTCCTGGTTCGATAAACCTTGGTTTCTTTCTGAGGGAAAACTTGCTACTGTACGCATCACACCTTCCTCTTGGGGTTCCCAACGGACGTGTCGACTGCACGCATCAACTGGCTATACATTTTCTATACAAAAACGACTAGTTTCTTCTATTTAAGGAAGGGTCATAGCTCATGGGGAAACTACCTTGGCCATTTTTTGAGATCTTGATCTAGGATTTTTCATCTCAAAAACTCTCTCATACTCCTACATATAATACTCCTTGATCTTGAGAGACTGAACCAACTTCTTGAGAGAGGATCCAATAAAAAGAACAATCCATCCCCCCTCTCCCTTCCCACCAATCATTTTCGTGATTCGAACCATGTGTAAAATTCTTTTCTCGATCTTGTTACCCTTGGAGGTTGAGGACTCCTAGGTGGTAGTGGTCGATGGGAGCAATTGTGTTGTGATTGCACAAAATTTTGTAAGGGATTGGAGCCTCCCCAAGGTATCCACTAGTGGATCGAGCTTCTACTTCGTGGAAGAAGATTATAGAGAAGAAGGTGTGCTTTCGTGGAGTCGGGGGTCCTTCATGGTAACCCGCACCTCTCTAATGATGACTATCTTCCCCTAAAGGAAGTGAACAATGGGATACATCGTCATCTCCGCATGCTTCAGATACTTCTATCCCTTTTATTTATTTATGATGGCCATCATGCTTGACCTTGAATATCGCATCATACAGGTTATTCATTTAGTTTTGTATTAGGCCACTTTATTTATCCGCAAAAGCCTAAAATTGCAAAAGAATTAAATAAATTTTTGTAGAACCTATCCACCCCCTCTAGGTTACCCTCTCGATCTTTTCATTATAACCATCAGTAGATTAGTTAATATAGCTACGGCGAGAGGGCTCCCATTTTCCCCTTTCCTCTCTAAGGACGACCCCTTGAGAGTCCCTGCATGTTGTACAGCTCCTCCTCTCATATTCTTCGCCGGTCTCGCCAACTGAAGGGGAAGTGGGATGGAGGCCGGATCTGTATAGCTAGTAGGTTTTTGGGCTTCGTCCCAAGTTTGGGCCCTCTGCCCGTAGGTAGGAGCGGAAATCAGGATCACCCTGATCAGATCTCGTTTGTAGGGTTCCTCCTCGTCACGTTCTTGCTCCTCTGGTCGGAGTTGGAGGTGTAGGAGAGGAGAACCATTCGTTGCAATAAGAGCACTGGTGGAGCGGAGATGCTGGTGGGCACCCTCTAGCCAACCATGTCGGCGATGGGATGGCGCATGCTATTGCGGCTAGCTCTAATGTGGAGCTTTGGTGGGGATTACTCAAGATCTTTTAGGTAAGAGGTGAGGTTCTTCCTTCGATCGGTCATGGAGGCGAGGGGGAAAGAGGAGAAACTCTGTTCTCTGCAGATTTGGAGCTCCAAGGAGAGCGGACACGAGTGTTCCATCGAATTGGAGCAAGAACCCGACGACAAGTTCGACAATGACATTAGGAGCTGAAGGACAACAACTCCACTTCTTTGGGAGCTTTTTTCCCGGAACCGTTTGTTCGATGGCTTGATGTCGTCTAGGTTTTGGACTCAAAGGCTATGTAGGTAGCCGCTCTAGCCCTGGTCATCACCTTGACGGCGCGAGGTGTTCTTTCTCCAGGCATGTGTGCCCAATTGGAGATCTTCTGGCTTCGAGAGGGTGCACTCTCGCTGCTCTACAAGTGGTCTCGTCCTGACGGTACAACGGTAGGCCGTGCTCGCAAGCTTAGGCATGGATATGGTGGAGAAGGTGCTAGAGGAAGACCAAGACATGATTGTTTTTTCACTTTTTGTCGCAGGGTCTTGAGTGCCTAGTTGTAATTTCCTTTTCTTACGTGGTCCCTCTTATAAAATTACCTGTACCGACGATAGTATAAGCAATATCGGGGTAAAAAAAATCGATTAATATTCCAACACAATACTTATTATTCAGCGACGTATCCATAATTTGTCTAAAATATTCGATGGAAAAGACTGGTTAAGATTCACCTTTTTCTTTGACACAAACGGGGAATCCACTTATCTTCATGTCACGCGCCGGAGATTCCGCTTATCTCCATGTTCCTGCTGTAGCTCATTCTTGAACCCGCATAGACTGGTGACACCAATCTCCATCCCTGTCACCTACAGGTGCTGCTGTCCTACCACGAGACGGACACCTCCCATCAGTTCACGACCCTATCATCCGACGGTGCTCACTCCTCCACCGCCGCCTCTCGACGAGCCACATCCGTCGGATCGCCGCCACCGTCTCCGTCCCAAGCGCTCCAAACCGTAGCGCGGCGACGCAGAGGGGAAGAGAAAAGTCGGGAGAAGCAGGCATGTGTCTGAGGCGGCCTCTACGTGGCTCAACCTCCGCCTCGCATTCCGGCGCTCCTCCGCCGCATGCACCGCACAAACAAAAGCATTCCCCACCGCGGCGATGCTGCCCTCCTAGACCTCCCCCAAATTCTCCTCCTGACCAGCTTGCTAGCCGCCGGCGCCGCTCACCAGCCTCCCTTCGCCGCCAAACCCCCCCTTCCTCCTACTCCTTCCCCGGTGGTGCGAGCAGGTGCGCCGGCCGGCGCGCGCTGTTTTCCGAGGACCGACCGCGACCGCGGGGAGGGGAGCAATGCTGTGAGATGAGATGGTAGTGGCTCGCCGCCCCCAGAGGTCGGCTGTTGCATCAGCGATCACTACTCTCTACTTGTTTTCATTTTTCCCCGCTCGCTTTTCACGCCGCGATGCTGTCCTTTATATTGTTTATTCCGCTTCGAGCTAAGCTTTTGATTTTCTATCAACGACAAATTCGCTGTAGATGTCTACTTTTTTTCTAATTCGGGTAAGTACTGTGTCGCCTTGTGTCATGATCCATATATATATGTATACGTACAAGTGACTTCGTTTGGGTTACACCCCAGTTTGTTAGGAGGGACAAAAAAAAAATAGGGGAATATTTACAAAATTATTTATTTGGAAAATTAGAATCTATTTGTTCTGATTTAGTTTTAGTCTTTTAGTTCATTAGCTATATATAGTTCGTTTCTGCATCTAGACTAGTTGTATTTCCTGCAAACATCCTCTTATCTTTATAGTCTGCTGAAAGGCACATGGTGGACATTCAGGTGCAGGTGTAAATGCAATCCAAACATCCGGCATGAGCCCCCTCTCCGAGCTGGTCTGGTCTCCGGATGATGGTCTCAGCATTAAAATCGCAGCCTCCAGCCTAAGCACAAGAAAAGCCTCTCTTCGCTGGAATGCGGATACTCTGAACATAGTCATATCTTCGCCTCAACCAAGTGGCGGCGGCGGTGCCAGTGCCAGGAAGAGTGGTGATAACGTAGATGCCTCAGTAAGGGATGCTGGAGAAATGCCGTCGCAGCTACGAACTTCCAGTGACAGTACAGTGAGAGTATCCATGGCTAGTCCAAATAGAACACGAAACCTTGATGCGCAACAATCTACTTCTATAAGATCACAGGAACAAGATTCAAGTAAGTTTAAAAGACACAAATCCAATTCACTGACTTCGAGTAGCTTAGAGATCTGCATGTAGCACCAATTGTTGCCCTAGATAACTGCTTAGCTTGCCAGTAGAGTCCAAACTGTGTATGAACATAACTGGCACAAGTTAACCGTCTCTCAACACATACAAAATGTCTCTTCCCTAATGTGTGTTAGCAAGATTTTTTTTTACCAATAGTATGTTACATAACTTTTCAGTGTATTTCATGTACCTTTGCTCTCGTAGTCCAAACAAAATAGATAGCCTAATGCCATTTACATTTTTGTCATCTGGTTGTCAGTATTCCGACGATTAACTAATCTTGTTTGATGATCAATGCTTGTAGAATGCTGTGGAGGGATCAATTTGATGAACGAAGAGAAAGAATTGTCTGACAACTGCTCTGCAGATAAGCCGAATAAAGAGGAAGTGCGTACTTCTCCCACAAGATACTGCAAGGACGCTTCTCACAGTAATATACTATATTTAGGACAATTGTTAAAACTACCCTTATCTTCTTTTGTTCGCAACAATAAAAAATAGCATGGCATTTTACAGGCGTGGCTTCCAAAAATAGTGCCCTGCGTAGTATTTCAGAAAAACAGATCTACTGTGCAACCACTGTCCCTAATGGAAGATCCTGGGCAGATAATACCTGGCGTGCTCGATTAGTAAAAGCAATTAGTCAGAGGGACTATGTTTTGCCGAACAATGCATTGAATGCAGAGTCACCTTTTGGTAATACCAGAAAGGTTCCAGTAAAGTTGTCAGGTTTTCTAGATAACAAAAGTGATAATCACCAAGATCAGGTGATGCAGGAAAAACATAATGGTAATCGCCAAGATCAGGTTATGCAGGATAACCATGATGGTAATCCCCAAGATCAGGTTACACAGGGAAATCATAAGGATGAGCCTATTCTTGCTAGATGTGAGTCAACATCTGGTGTTAACCCTGTTTCAAAATGTGACTCAGCATCTGGTGTTAATCCTGTCACAAGATATGAGTCTACAACGGATGTTAATCCTACAAAGCTTGAGAAGGGCAAAGAAAAGGTCATGCACGACCAGAGCAATTGTGTTAGCAAAACAAAGCAGGATGATGATAGCAATGAGAGTATGGAGAGCTGCCCAAGTATGAAAGCTCCAAAGAGAGAACATGCACAATACTCCACATGCGAGATGTCTTCTCGAAGTAAAAGATTTAGAAGGGAATACAATGAGAGTTCTTGCTCAGGATTGTTGCCTAGAAATGGTAGCTCGTTCTTTAACTGGATGTCATCTCTGACTAATGGATCAACCATGCTTGATAGAGGCACTACTGTTGTTTCACTTGATCAGAAGCTTTCAGAGGCTACAGGACATGAACTAGCAGAACATTCAATGGAGCTTCAAAAAAACATCAGAATCCCTCTGCAGCCTGTTGGCTTCAATTCTCTTTTTCAATCTCTTTATTGCCGTAATGTTATGACAGCTTCAAGAGATACCAGTGATCAGTCAGAAATGGATTGCATTGAGCGCGAAGCTGACAGACTAGCACTGAATCTAAATGGTAGCAATTCTATGCTCGGCAAAAAGATTAGTATGGGCAGAGGAACTGTTGATGTGGCTATTGAGGATTTAGCTGCTGACAGCCTTCAAGAGGATTCAGGTGGTGGTAATGGCAATTTTAGAGATCAAACTGGAGTTCTCCCTTTGAGAGCCGGAAGAAACTTCAAGATACCCAACGCCAGCAAGTCGTGTTCTAGAACTGTCATAGAAAAACAAAATGAGTGCCATGCCAGCTCTTTGAATGCTGCAACGGGTATTAATGGTGGATTCACTGAAAGCTTGTGGGTAAGTCGTCTTTTGCCAAAAACCTCAATGAAACTGATGGATGCAACACCCTGCAATGTAAACAGTGATTTGTGTGCTGTCAGTCCAAAGGGTGCAGGTGATAAGTTGTATCCTTCATCTCAGCAGAAGTTTAATGTGGAGAAAGAATTCTACAATTCACAATACTTTACTAGCACAGGAAGTGACAATGGGACAACAAGCAGCAAATGTCCAGTGATTCCTCAAGAAGAGCATAAGCAGTCAGAAACTATGGCTTCCATTCTCGCAAAGAGATTGGATGCACTCAGACATGCAAAGACCTCAGCAGTAAGGTTAGCTATCTCATGTGATTACGAAATATCTGAAGAGCGTAATCAGAGAAAGAGTCCTTTTGTTAATTACAGCAGCCATGATGGACTAGAGGCAGGACAAGAAACTCAAAAATCTTCTAGTGGACATGGACGGCTAGTTTTATGGGTAGGTGACAAAGGTAAGGAGCAATTATGTCCTGGCAGTGACGAGGAATCAAGAGGAAACATGTTATCTCGAGGTGAAGGTCAGCATTGTGGAGGGAGCATCGCTGGAAAGACTGTAGCTCCTCATGATAATTTAGAAGCAAACACATCTGCTGAATATAATGATGGAAAAGGATTAAAAAATAAGGAAGTGGGTTCAGATTCCATGGAGAGTCTGCGACAAAACAAACAAATTGTACCCTATGGTATTATCTCCAGTGATGTATGTGATCAATCAAGTATTATTTTTGGAGCCTTGCAGAGGCTTCGTTTGTCTCGATCAGATATCATCAGGTACTTAGTTTAGTTAGAAATCACCTTTGAATTCCTTTCAACATTTCTCTTTCTACCTGCTATGTATGGCATGCATGATTGCGTTTACGGATTTCATAATATTTGCTCTATGTTAGAGATGGTCACATGTCTAAGAAGATTTAATTGGACAAATTATATGGCTTATAGCTTTCTATGGGCTGTGTGCTCCTTTTTGCTTCCTGGAAGGTGGGAAGTTTTCATATATGATTCGTCTTAGCTAAAGAACTAAAAAAAAAAAAAGTTTCCTTGTATACAAGCTGAACCTGTGCTAGCTATGTTAAGGGAGGGGACACAAAACCTAGCCACATGGGTTTGAATCCTCACAGGTGCTTACTTACTAACGATTTCACAAATACTAATATATATTCTCTTCATAGTTTACTGTAACGTTGACAATAATTTTGGTTTGTACACAATATGTGGGCCCTAGAGTTCTGTCCGTTGATCATATTAATGTACAGAAGGATCTCTCTCCGTATTTTTGAATTGGAAAGTTGTGTTTAGATTATGGAGGACACTGAGGACTGAAGAGTCCGTTGATCATATTAATGTACAGAAGGATATCTCTCAGTGTTGTTGAATTGGAAAGTTGTGTTTAGACTAGGGAGGAGACTGAGAACTAAAGAGCTGATGTTTGTTTCTTTATTTACATTGGTGATACTTGACAGATGGTTCACGTCACCAATAATGCACACTACCTTAGATGGCTTTTTCTTGCGTCTACGATTTGGTAAATGGGAAGAAGCATTGGGTGGCACAGGATACCATGTCGCACGCATAAATGGTAAGTGGCTATACAACTGTCTAATTTGGTGACTGGCTACATAAAATGCTCAGGTTGCAGAGTGATTCTTTAAGAAAATAAAAAAGAGACAGTAAGTAATATATATACTTCTCTTACAGGAGCATTGGATAGGAACCGCCTCTCTGTAACAATCAGGAACTCAACTTGCCAAGTAGATTCTCGCTTTGTATCCAACCATGAATTCCATGAGGTAATGTATGAAAAGGCAGTTCTCTTTTTTTTTTTTACTTCTGCTGCTATTTTGCCAGTGCACTTTTGTAGACAACCCATTAAAAAATTAAGCCAACTTTAAAATCAGCTTATTTTCAATTGAGCAAGTTCATGGCAGTGAACATACTAAGAGAAACGCTTGATAGTTTGCTTTCTTGACGTTTCCAATAGTTCTTGTGTATATACTGTTTCTTGCGTTCATCGTTTGGACAAAGCATCACAATCAGATGACTTGTAGAGTTGTTTTGTTTTCTTAAGTATCACTAAATTATCAAATTGTAACCCAAAATAGTATTGATTTTCGTATTCATATTTTCAATATAGGATTCAGATGTGTTCTGCTACTATTGAAAATTCAGATTCCAATATGTGCTTCTATTTGCAGATGGCCTTATGCTGCTTGTTCATGCTAAATTTTTTACCATAACAAATCTTTCTTACCTTGTGTAAACAAAGGAAAGTTTCCCGTTGAATTTAATTTGTATGATCTAGCTCTTAAATCATAGAGCGCAGTGGTAAGAATTTTTTGTCATAAGAGCATGCCTCTCAAGTTTCGACTAATACAACAAAGATCAGAGAAAAAAAAGCGGGTCTCTCCAGAAATACATCACAAGGAAGTTCTATCTTATTTTATCTGCTTTCATTTGCCCGTACAGAAGAGTTCTACCTGGATTTTCCTACGGTTCTTACTTGCTAGTGTCCACTGATATCAAATGGTTTTGGTCTCGTCAGTCAGCAGTAGCATTTTTTCTTGAACTTGAGCAGTACCAATTTATGTTAGGTGACTGATTTTGTTATGGTCACTAGGATGAGCTGAAGGCATGGTGGTCTGCTGCCATGAAGGGTGGCTGGAAACTACCATCAAAAGAGGAACTTAGCAAGAAGTTAAGAGAAAGAGAACTATTTCGTTTTCAAAATTGATCGAATCAGCATGACAACCCTTGATGGCAGTACCATAATCTGGAGATTTCTGTCTCGGCAGTCATTTTATCTGGAATTTCCAGTGATGCAAAGAATTACAGTTAGTCAGGCTACAATGCTATTCTTGCCATTCTCAGAAGTAGCAATAGCCCAGTGGTAGGATCGCAGTGGCATTTGGTATCTCACCCGGGTGGGCTGCACTTTAAGATCATGGGCTCTCAGCCGGTGAACTAGATGTTAATTTTTGACCATCCTTGGTGCAGTGATAGATTCACAGTGGTATATTGAGAGAATGATCAGCTTGTACTAGTATATGATGCTATTTTACGATGGGATAGGTTATTGTGTGGAGATCCTATTTGTAAATAGGAAGCTACTACCAGGACAGTGCAACACTGTACGATGTTAACTATAACTTAGAATACGATGAATGTTCAGTGCTTGTGGGTGTCCTTTTCTCTAAGGAAGGGTGTCCTTTCCTCTTAAGGAAAATTCTGGAAATGTGAGAAAGGAGAGACCTGGGAGAACAAAAGGAAAACAGCTAGGTTTAAAAATGGGGTACTTACTGGAGTTTGTGGAAGTAATTTTAAGAGTCTTTCCTTGCTTTTCATACAAAGAGGCTGATTTCAACCGATGACCTGCATGGCACAAGTGGAGATACAATACCACTACATCAAGCTCACCCTTTATGAATACTGCCCAAGAGGAGTCACAATTTTCACCTAGGACATTTGGAGAAACCATTAGAAGGAAAAGGAAGGGTTTAGAAATGTAAGGATTTTTTACGAATTAGAGAATAGTATGAGGACTAAGAGACATCTCCACCTTGTTCCCCTTTATCTTGGAAGATGGACCGAATATTCTTAGAGAGTCCATAAAAGGAAAGAAATGGTTTTGAAATGGACGGAAAACCTGTGCATCATAGAAAAATGAGAACTCAAGAGGACTCATTCTACCCCCTAGGATATTACCACCTTGTTTCTCTTTCTTCTTGAAGATTGTGGAGAATTTGAAAAAGTGCAGAAAAGTCTAAAAATAAAATGGAGAAGGGAGTGAAAAAACGAAAGGAAAATACTTGGGATCCAATGAAAAATGTGGGGGCCTTAGGAACTCACGCTTCTCCCCTACAATGTTTCCTCCTTATTTCCCCTCTCATTTGTCGGGAGATTCTTGGGAAGGTGAGAAAAAAATAAAAAAAATATGAAAGAAATATATCCAGGTGTTAGTGAAAAATATGAGAAACCCAAAGGAATCATGCTCTCTCATATGTCATTTCCTCCTCATATTTCATCTCCTCGAGAATTTCGGTAGAATTTTAAGGACAAAATGAAAAAGATGCCTATTAGTTGAAAAGAGCATGTGGATTCCTAGGATCCATCTTTTTTTTTCCTCTAGGGATGTCCCCTCCTTTGCCACCTTTTTCTGAGATTACCTAGAAATTATGAGGGAATCGAGAAGATCTGTGAAAATTATAAGAAATGGCAAACAAAGATAGATAGTGAAAGTGCATAGAGCTCCCATGTGTGGTTTTGGTAATTAATGACAATCTCTATGGACTAATGTTTGTATTGAGTTATATTTGTAGGAGTTATCCATAGGCAATGCTTGAACCTTATGTTAGCTTCAAGGTTGCAATAAGAAGGAATGAGGTGCAAGTTCAAGATGATCCAACTCGAATTGAAGCTTGCCATTCATATGGTGTTCATGGATATGTGAAGATGAGAAGGAGCTTTCCCATAGTGGAGTATGGGGGAGTAATCCGCAAGACTTCATCAAGCAAGCACAATTATGAAAGGTGTTCCATCTTGTTGCGGTCAAGATCGTCATCATCAAGCTCAAGTGCAAGGTTAAGGTTTGAACTTGATAGGGTGTCTTTCTTACCGGTCTCGTGGTTTAGTTGAGAGACCGGGTTATAGGTTAGTTACCGCACTATCAAGGGGCTCTCGACTGAGTAACTCGATCGTATCATTCGGAGAGAGCTCAAACCTTTGCATCATTGCATCATCTTGCTTTGTTTTTATTTGGATCTTATCCATATGGTGTTTTAGATCTTGTTCTTATTCTCATGACAAGCTCTAGTTCTTCGAAAACAGATTCCTCATAAAATACTTGTTGCGTTTTCGATATTGGAGTTTTTCTCAGTTCATTGTATTAAGAGGTTTCACCTCTAAATTCATGAAAAATCTATCCCACATGTTATTAATATTCTATCTCCTTCTGGGCTGGCTCTTTTCATCCTCTTTCCAACAGAATTGGTTTCACCTAAATCCGAGTTTCCTAACTCAAGTTATTGCATTTTCCCTATTGGAGGTGTTAGCGGGTTTTCTCTTTTAGATAGGTTAAACCTTTCTCCATTTTATTTTATGATTCATGGTTGGACTATGATGTTTCCTTGAATGATCTTGTAGAGCTTTTTGTTGTGAATCTAACGAGCACAAGGTCATCAGATTCGGACTCCGGATGTGAAAATAACGACGTTTTCAGTGTGGGGTGTGGTGTCGACCGGAGTGGTCCGGCCACGGGCCAGCCCTAGTCCGGCCGGGGTACGTCCAGGCCTCCAGGGTGCAAGAAAATTGTGCCCGGAATGGTCCAGCCTTGGACGGACGAGTCCGGCCGACCAGAGTGGTCCGGCCAAGCCCGGAAGGTCCGGCTAGGGGTTGTTATTAGGTGCGTTTTCAACAGTAAGATTTCATTTTGGAGGCCATATTAACCCCCTTCTTTCCCATTGAGCTGGTTGCTTCTACTACACTCTCTCTACTCCATTGTTGACTTTGAGAAGTTTCCTCTACCTCTAGTCCTTCCATGATTCCTGCCCATATTTGAGGAAAAGATAGAGGAGATCTAGATCTACATCTTGACCAAACAAATCCCTTGATACGTCTCCAACGTATCTATAATTTCTGATGTTCCATGCTTATATTATACCAATTGCTACATGTTTTATATACACTTTATATCATTTTTATGCATTTTCCGGGACTAACCTATTAACAAGATGCCGAAGTGCCAGTTCTGTTTTCTGCTGTTTTTGGTTCTAGAAAATTACTTCTGCGAATATTCTCGGAATTGCGCGAAACAAAAGGCCACGTCCCTATTTTTCCAGAAGCTTCACGGAGTCCGAAGGAGAGACGAAGGGGGGCCACGAGCTGGCCACCTCATAGGGTGGCGCGGCCCCACCTTCGCCGCGGCGCCAGGTGGGGTGGGCCCCTCGGGACTCCACCGACGCTGCCCCTTCGCCTATATATTGCCCCAGATGCGAAAACCCTAAATAATCCAGTCATATTCCACCAAGGGTTCCGCAGCGCCGCCGCCATCGACGACAAGTTTCGGGGGACAGAATCTCTATTCCAGCACGCCGCCGGGACGGGGAATTGCCCCCGGAGTCATCTCCATCGACACCACCGCCATCTTCATCGCCGCTGCTGACTCCCATGATGAGGAGGGAGTAGTTCTCCCCCGAGCACTACAAGAAAAGTTGCCATGGCCGACGAAGTTGAAGTCGCGCCGTGGTTGCTGGTGTACCATGGCCGACGATTTTGGTCCCTCCGTGGTGCATGTCAAAACTTTTTTTTTCTCGTTTTTGAGGCCACCTAGCCCGACGAAAGCGGCCAAAACGTCGCGTATGGTGGCCCGGGACGTGGTGCATCGCGAATTCTCGGGTTCGCCGGCCGAGTCAACGCAAATCCGCACCGCCGAGGGATGTAGGGCCCGGATGGCAGCCTCTGCGGCATTGTTTTTTTTCTCGATCGCGCCATCTCGTTCAACGTTCTCCGATCGAGCCGTTTACGATGCGAGGATCATGGGTCCCGCATGTCATCCTCTATGAACCAAAATTCTTTCTATTCTTGGATTATTTTGACCCCACGATTTCGGCTACTTCCTTTTTCTTTTGATCCCTTGCCGCCTTGGAAACGTTGAGACCGCTGCTGCTAAATGGGACCCGCATGTCATCCTCTATGTGCAATCAACTTTCTTTTCTTGGAGTTTTTTTTGGCACCTCAAATTTGGTCACTTGCCTTTTTCTTTCGATCCCCTGCCGCCTCTCAAACGGTGATACCGCTGTTGCTAACTCGGGACCCGCATGTCATCCTCTATGCACTATAAAACTTTCTTTTCTTGAATTATTTTTGGCACCTCATATTTGGTCACTTGCCTTTTTCTTTCGATCCCCTGCCGCCTCTCAAACGGTGATACCGCTGTCTGCTAAATGGGACCCGCATGTCATCCTCTATGCACTATAAAACTTTCTTTTCTTGAATTATTTTTGGCACCTCATATCTGGTCACTTACCTTTTTCTTTCGATCCCTCGCCGCCTCTCAAACGGTGATACCGCTGTCGCTAACTCGGGACCCGCATGTCATCCTCTATGTACTATAAAACTTTCTTTTCTTGAATTATTTTTGGCACCTCATATTTGGTCACTTACCTTTTTCTTTCGATCTCATGCCACGTTTGAAACGTTGAGGAACCTGCAGGCTCATGGGACCCGCATGTCATCCTCTATGTACTATAAAAGTTTATTTTCTTGGTTTTTTTTCACCCTCTCATTTTTGGCAATTTCTTTTTTCTTTTGATCCCCTGCCGCCTCTCAAACGGTGATACCGCTGCTGCTAAATGGGACCCGCATGTCATCCTCTATGTACTATAAAACTTTCTTTTCTTGAATTATTTTTGGCACCTCATATTTGGTCACTTACCTTTTTCTTTCGATCTCATGCCACGTTTGAAACGTTGAGGAACCTGCGGGCTCATGGGACCCGCATGTCATCCTCTATGTACTATAAAAGTTTATTTTCTTGGTTTTTTTTCACCCTCCGATTTTTGGCAATTTCTTTTTTCTTTTGATCCCCTGCCGCCTCTCAAACGGTGATACCGCTGCTGCTAAATGGGACCCGCATGTCATCCTCTATGTACTATAAAACTTTCTTTTCTTGAATTATTTTTGGCTCCTCATATTTTTTCACTTGCCTTTTTCTTTCGATCCCCTGCCGCCTCTCAAACGGTGATACCGCTGCTGCTAAATGGGACCCGCATGTCATCCTCTATGTACTACAAAACTTTCTTTTCTTGGAGTTTTTTTTGGCACCTCAAATTTGGTCACTTGCCTTTTTCTTTCGATCTCATGCCACGTTTGAAACGTTGAGGAACCTGCTGGCTCATGGGACCCGCATGTCATCCTCTATGTGCTATAAATGTTTATTTTCTTTATTTTTTTCACCCTCTGATTTT
>NW_025900441.1:0-19286 GCF_022539505.1 Lolium rigidum | reverse complement strand
AAGACCAAGTTTAAGATAAACCCTAGTTCATAGTTGTTTGCTAAGCAAAACTATTGTTCCCCAACTCTCCAATTCGTTGCGATCCGGAGTTTTATGCTATCGAAAGTTTGTGTGATCTATCTGTTCCATTGGGAATTAGAAGATTGCAATCTACCGCTTCGTGGTCAGTCGGCTACGTGCGCAAGTGTGTGGAGTTGCGAATATCTTGCGAGGGTTGAGAGTTGTTGCATTGGCATCGGGAATCAATCGAGAGACTTCGTCGCGTCATACAAGTTATCCTCCTCATCATCATCGATTTCATCCATCTGCTACCATCACGTGTTCATCAACACCCGTCAGCTTACTTGAGAAGATCGGGCCACCCCTTATCATCATGGATCTCATCCGAGACTCCGAACAAAAACTTCGGACTCCATCTCATATTCCGAATCTACTTATGCGACATCGAACCTTAGCGCGTCACCCTACGGTTCGCGAACTATGCGGACATGGTCGAGACTCCTCTCCGAGCAATAACCAATAGCGGGATCGATTGAACCATTTACATAATGGTTCCCACATATTCAACGATGACTTAGTGATCGGTCGAACCATTTACATACGATGCCGATTTCCTTTGTCACACGATATTTTACTTGTCCGAGGTTCGATCATCGGTATCTCCATACCTTGTTCAACCTCGTTACCGACAAGTACTCTTTACTCGATACCGTGGTATGTCATCTCTTATGATCCAATCATATGCTTGCAAGCTAATCGGACGACATTCCACCGAGAGGGTCCAGTATATCTATCCAGTCATCAGGATGGACAAATCCCACTATTGATCCATATGCCTCAACTCACACTTTTCGAATACTTAATCCCATCTTTATAACCACTCATTTACGCAATGGCGTTTGATGTAATCAAAGTACCCTTCCGGTGTAAGTGATTTACATGATCTCATGGTCGAAGGATTTAGGCAACTATGTATCGAAAGCTTATAGCAAATTGAACTTAATGACTTGATCTTATGCTATGCTTATTTGGGTGTGTGTCCATTATATCATTCACCTAATGACATAACCTTGTTATTAATAACATCCAATGTTCATGATCACGAAACCATGATCATCCATTAATCAACAAGCTAGTTATACAAGAGGCTTACTAGGGACTCCTTGTTGTTTACATAACACACATGTATCAATGTTTCGGTTAATACAATTATAGCATGGGATGTAAACATTTATCATGAACACTAAGATATAACAATAACTAATTTATTATTGCATCTTGGGCATATCTCCAACAACATGTGCTATAGCGCGGAGGGCGTTGGTGCCCGCACCATCTTCTCCGGCTAGATTTGTGGTTGTCACCGCTGCTCCAAGTTGGTTGCTGCAATGGGCGCCGACCTTGCTACAATGGGCGATCGACCTTGCTACAAGGGGCGACGCGACTTGCTACATCGAGTTGCCGGTCTTGCTGCCAGCAGCCGCCGGCCTTGCTATGGAGCCGGCCATGTTGCTACCAGCGGTTGTTGACCTTGTTACAAAGGCACATCATCCAGGCTACCATGTATCATTGCTCCAGCCATTTCCCGCGCTCTTGATGCATCAGCGTCGCCGCATCGTGTTCTCCGGCGATGGCCTTAGTCGTCGGAGGAGCGAACTCCGGTGAGCATGAATAGGGGATGCAGAGTGGTGAGGGCTGTTGTATCGGCGCCACAGCCGGGTTCTCCGGCGACAGCTCAACGGGATCTCCAGCGGTGCGATAGGTTTCTCGTGCGACGGCCGTTGGTTCATGGAGTAGGGACACCAGCATACACATGGTAGGAAGAGATAGCAGCGCAGCTGCGCAGGCACCATGCGCCGCCACCATGCACGGGGGAGCGAGGATGCAAGGAGCAGTTATCTCGTTGACTTTTGATCTGACGGTTACATGAGGGCATATCCGATCCCCCAGGGACGCTCATCAGGCCCCTACAAATGATCACTTTGAAAATCAACGCTCATCGGTACGGAACAAATTTTGCTCACCCTCGGGTTTTGACTTATTTATTTTCACGCTTGCAGATTTTTGGTTGAAAATGCCCACCGTAGCTATACCGAGACAATGGCAGCAAAAATTTCACTTTAAAAATGAAAATTAAAACAATCTGAGAAAACGGTGCATACCATGTAACACAACTTAATTTCATCTCAAATGGACCGGATGCATTAACTTGCTGGTACTAACTCAGAGCAATGATTATAAACAAAGGCATGATCGCAACAATTACAACAAGGCAGAAATGAACATTTTGTAAAATGTTGTACTGCTACAAAAAAAAAATCCTCTCGATCCAAACAAAATTATTCAGAAGAATCCCGAGCTGGTAAAAGCTGTAAAAAAATGGTGCAATCGCGCACATCTCAGATAGAAAACTAGGACCGTAAGAAGTTGGTATCAGTTTAAACTTCGAGGGGAATAGGGGTTTTGGTACATGTCATTTTTAAGGTGAGTAACATGACTTCACGAAAGGGCTTTCTGCACCTCAACAGTAACTTCCTTCGGTGGTTTCTCTGCATGAAGATTTGCGACTAAGCCATTCTTGGAGTAGTATTCAATCACCTGCGAGAGCCAAACAGTTTTCAAAGTAAATGATATTGGCTGAAGAGAAACTGCTTTTTACTTGATGCCAACAAATAGTACTAGTCATTCACAATAATAGTACAAAAACTCGGTAAATCAAACTTAAAAGGTTAAGTTGAAGCCATCAGAAGATATATTGTGCAACAAAAGATATGTTAACCAAAATAAATGAAAGCACACAAGAAAATGGCAGTGCTCCACCAAATCCTAACATCTCTATAGCTATAAGAACTTGCGAAAATGGTGAATGGAACCTGGGTGCGCGCGCACCCATTTACGAAAAGTTCAAAAAAATGCTATTTAAAAGTTTCCAAAAAATGTGAAGTAAATTTTTGCATGTAGATATTATGTTAATACTTACTCATGTGTGTTTTCACGGAAAAATATCATTGTGTGTGACCTACACAAAAATGACAAAATGCAAATTCCTATTCCTGTGAATAGTACAAATTCCTGTTCACTATTCTCATTTGGACATTTTGTCATTTTTATACAGGCCACACACAATGGTATTTTTTCGTGAAAACTCACACGAGTAAGTATCAACATAATATGTACATGCAAAATTTTACTTCACATTTTTGGAAACTTTTAAATAGCATTTTTTTGAACTTTTCAGTAAATAGGTGCGCGCGTACTCGAGTTCCATTCCTCGGGTCGTAAGAACTTGCCCATTACATATTTGACCATATAAATATATAAACAGAGATAATGCATCAATTTAGGAATGTAGTAAAACCAGATTTAGTAGTACAATAGACACTAATGCAACTAAAGAAATAGATACTAACAGGACAGTACCTTCTATACTGAAAAAATATCTGAAGAATACATAATTGGTTAACAAAACATACCGGCTCAGTCTGAATGTGGAAGGCTTCAAGCCTCGACTTCAAGACCTCAGCTGTGTCATCTTTCCTTTGAATTAAGGCCTCTCCGGAAACCTTGGCAAGAAAGAGAACAATCAGGGTCAATGGTTCATTGAAAAACGCGATTCAAGAATATAAAGTGCATACGGAACTTGCAGATCTAAACATTTCTTATGGATGAAACATATGAAAGAGATTCTGCTTAGCACACAATCAAAGATCCTGCTACTAATGTATATTCCCTACTTGCTGCAAAAATATGCCAACATTTCAACTTATGGCATTTTTAGAGAGCCTATTGCCATTAAGGAGAGAATACACTGTGTTGTACAGGACATCCATAAAGTCAGAAGAAAACAGGGCATATTCAGTTGCTTAGGCGGACCACAAGAAGATTGAACATAGATTTTATCACGGGAAACTATAGAGCTGGTCATCCACAGCATAATCCTTTCACCAAGATTGAATTTCCACCAGCAAATCAAAGAGAAGACATTGAACTGCTCAGCACATACACTGGTCGAACAAACGATAATGTTCTACAACACTTGCAAACATGAAATGTGAAGGCATGGCCAAGTATTTCTGTATTTGACTTACATCATCAACTCCGGTAGTCTTAGGAGGAGCAAACTTTGTATGGTAAGATCTACCACTCGATGGGTGAATCCAACGACCAGTAATTCGTTCTTCCAAAATTGCATCATCAATTGCAAAGTTCAGAACCTTGTCAACCTTAGCACCTTGCCTTGCCAACATTTCATCGAGCTGCAACCATTGTTCGACCAAACCATGAGGGAACACAAAAAAAAACTACGCTCCCAATACATAATTACTGCTATTCATCAGTAGTAGATAGTCCATATCATAAAAGGAAAGCATTTTCAAGCTGATGCATATTGATAAAGGACCTAACCTTTTGTGCTTGAACAACAGTTCTAGGGAAGCCATCAAGGATAAAACCCTTACGGCATGAAGGCCTTTTCATGGCTTCATCAATGATCCCAACAACCAAGTCATCGGAAACAAGCTCCCCTAAATAAATGAAGACAATGGAATCAACCAAATGAAGTTTCTGCTGTGTTCTTAAATTGTTCTTTTGCTTTCTTCTTGATGCACTACCTTGTTCATAGCTTCTTTAGCCTTGATCCCCAGATGAGTCTTAGCAGCGACAGCAGCCCTCAGCATATCACCAGTGGCTAAATGGCACAAGCAATATTCATCCTTGATAAGAGGGGACTGTGTTCCCTTTCCAGAGCCAGAGCGGACCTACGGAATTCATAAACTTGTATGTCAAATTGCCCATGCATAGAGCAATCTAGAATATAGGAAGTGGCACTTCGTGTTCAGAATTTTAGATGGACCAGCTAATTAAGAAGGTCTAATATTCTTGTTCCGCATGTGGTCATTGTTATATGCAAAAGGACTGTAAATATATTGGCCCCTCATTTATCCGTAAACAATCAAACCCTCGTCCATAGATTGCTGGTGGAAAAACTAAAATGATAATAAAGGAGTTAAGTTGATATTTACAATAGCACTCCGTTTGACTAATAATAGAGACATTGGATCCAGCTAAAAGTGTAGCAAACCAAGAAAAGGACTTCATTAAACTTAGACTTTCTTAATTTACATCTTTACTCATACACACAAAATTGCACTTTTTTTTACCAACCACAAAAGCCTTCTGCGTGGTACCAACTACCAAATGAGTATGCACTTTTGATTTCTATGTTTTTTATTTTAACAAACTTTCATGGATGACACATTCAACAGATCTTTCAATCACTAGGACAACAAATCGCCCCTTTTGATAAAAACTGAATTTGATGAATGTTTCCTTCATGTGAAGAATTCTACGCCTTGATGGCTGAGTACAGTAGACATCCAGACAGGACAAAAGACATCAAATTTCCCCTTGAGTGCTTCACAGACACAGCGAAACCATGCAGTTACAGAGCAGAACAGAGCAGAAAGACCATATTTTTTTCCTTGTTCCGTTGACCTACAATTTCCTTCCATCTACTAAAAAAATAACCAACCGATACACGCAATCAACATACATAACGGCAATTCGACCAGATCTTAACACGGCATACAAGAATTTCTTGGCGAAAGAGGCGAGATTTGTTCCCGGAGAGAATAACTGTATGCGGATCTAGAGCAAGGGCAACGACATGGGTCTGGATCCAGCAATAGCGCTAGGGATAATAAGTGGGTAAGGTGGAACGATGGTTTTACCGACGAGGATGATGCGCTTGTCGGGCTTGGAACTGCACTTGGCGCGGCGGAGCACCTCGGTGATGAGCTCCACCGACGGCACGTCCTCCAGGTTCGCGGCCATCCCCTACTCCGCCGCAACGGGTCGCGTGCCTGCTGTTTCGTTTCGTGTGCCGCGGAAGTCAGTCTGTGTATGCCTCCCTCGGTCCGGCCAGGCTGGGAGGTTTTGTTGACGGGCTAGCCTACTTCTCCATCTCTTCTAGTCTCCATCTAATTCCTGCACCACTCGCACTCACTCGCACGGTAGAAAAAAGCCCCTGCACGTGGGTCATGTATAAAAATCACGTTGTTTCATGTTTGTATAGAGTTTTTTCGGCTCAGTGGAGATTTGGGCTCTGCCGTTTGGTGGGTCGGTTTTTAGGTCTTTTAGTAGCCCAGAACGGCGCCACTACTATTTGGTTGCAACCCATAATTCGCTTCTGCTTACTTCTTCCCTTCAGTGGTGAGGTTACCAGCGAACAACAGCACAAGCAAGAACACAATCATAGACGATAGAGAACTTAGCAGTGATCATAGATGACACAAGTTCACGACACACCATTTTTCAGATACGACCATAGTTCTGGACACGGCAGATAGGATCATAGTTCAACACACTAGGCACGAACAGCAACTAGACACGACATGGTACCAGGTTAGCTTCAGACATGATACTCAGAGACGACACACCTGATGTTATCGCTATGGTACGGGCACCTACTCACCACCTCAGTGCAGGTGTGGTCGAAGATGGCCACACTATACTCGAAGGAGGACACCTTCTTAAAGATGAGGAACTGGCCTACCTTGAGCTGATGGGCGATGGTGAATGTCGTCCATCCCTGGTCGGGAATGTGTCATTGCCTTGTCTTCTCGTAGTCATCCTCAGTTGCATCGAGTGTTGGTGGTGACGATGATGTTGGAAGGAATTTCTCCGAACCACTTGACGAAAGCTTTAGGGATCATGAGCCAGCCGAAGGTGGGCTCGAAAATGATGTAGAGGAAGTGGTCTGGCCCTGCGTTCTCGTGGAAGTGGCCAACCTTAGCTGGCCTTCCACGACGCTTCTTCGTCGGTCCCTCGCCGGAAACCTCAGCAGATGACCCAAGCATGATCTTCTCAGTCTGCCAGAAGAACACATGCCATTAGAGCATCTCTAACAGAGTCCGTATATCATGCCGGAACCGTATTTTCCGGCCGATTTACAGGTTCGGGTTGAAAGTGGCGCAGAACAGAGACTGAACTCGCTATCCAGCCTGAAAACTTTTTCAGGGGCCCGAAAAATTTCACACTCGACCTCTATTAATACAGACCGAAGGACGGTTTACAGACCCAAAACTGAACGGATTTCTCACCGCTACTTCAGCGCCGCCGTCCGTACAACCGCCTCCAGCCGCCGATTTCTAACTACTTTGCTAAAATTTTGTACCGCCTGCCAAGCTCGTAGCTGCAGACGGGGGACGCGATGGGCGGACACGGCAGGGTCATGGCGTGAGGCGGTGGCTGGCAGGCGCGCAGCGGCGCGACGGCAAGCAAGCGCGCAGCAGCGCGGCCAAGCAGCAGCTTGCAATTGCGTGCGCGCGGCCAAACATTAAGCAATGTGCGGCAGCACTAGCTAGCATCAATCAATCTCTTATCTAGAGATGCAGCAATCACAGAAGCTATCACGGCCACGGCCGGCGGCCGGACACGGTCGGTCGCGCCGCCCCATCGGCTCCTCCGGCGGTCAGTTCTTCGATTCCTTGTACAGGACCGTCCACGCCTGACCCTCAAGCTCGCGGCTGTAGCCAGGGGCGTGGCCGCGGTCCGCACAGGGAGATCGACGCGAATAGTTCTTGTTAAGAAGATGATGATTTTGGAGGTGGCATTTTGGCATACGCGTGCATATGCAACCATTATAGAAAATAATAACAATTTTAGAAATATAAAAAAAATCTAACATAAATTTTTTCTTATACATTGTGACATCCTATGTTCGTTCACAAGTTTTCGTGGAAAAATAACATTTTGTGTGGTGTGTACAAAAAAGACAAAAAAAAATGTCATGTACGTAGTCGTGTTACAGCATTAAAATTTGTCTTTTTTACAGGAGCCATAGAAAAATGTTTTTTCTTTTGAAAATTTGTGTACCAACATAAAATGTCTAGATGTACATGTAAAAATTTAGTTTAGAACTTTTTAATACTTTGAAATGTGGATTCACATAATGGGAGCATATGCTCCTATGAGCCAAAATGCATTTCCCATGATTTTTTGAATATTCTCTTTTTCAGTTTTAGTTTACGAGAGTGCATTCTGCGCCGGCCGTTTTGCGACCCGTAAACACGTTTTCGGAAGACTGAACTCGAGTTTTTCGGTTTGCACTTTTACAGGCTCTGCTAGAGATGCTCTTAGAGGTGTGCCTGCTCACAGGTAGTTTAGATGAAAATGGACATTGATAACATTAGTAAAGCCTCATACATTTGCTCACACAGCAGGCATAGGGAGTAGCCACAAACTAAGTGTAGTGTGCAATGACTATGGCACACATGACTAAGTTTGAGTCCACCTGATGAGGACATCCCATCTATTGATACACCCGATGTACCTACAGCCACACAAATACAAGGACCAATCACTCGAGCTCGTGACAAACAACTTAACTATCAGGTACTTTTGTTTCTTCAAACTATTCCTCACATACATGAGAATATGATGCTTCCTAAATCAGATGTGTTTGTTACTCTTAGGAATGATGGACCTAGCATGGATGAGAGGGACAAGCATTGGAGCATGATCACACATGGAGGAGATGGCAGCAAACATGTGAGGATTGAAGAGGACGATGCGAGTGGAGATTTCAGAACTTTGAAGCCACCATAATTGGAGATGAAGACATGTACGAAATATAGAGTTTCCCACTTCATAATTTCGTCCATATGAGTATATGGTGCTGCGACACCATTAGTTTTGGGTCAGGCCCATGTAATTTTCGCAGGAATTAAGCCAGCCACTTTTTAGAGTCCGTATTGAAGGGGAAAGGCCTTCTAGGGTTTGGTTCGGCCACCATATGCATGGCTGGCCGAAACCCCACATTTTCCTCCTTTAAATACCCCCATAGTCGTCACGTTTAGACTTGGATTTTGATTAGATTAAAAGTTAGCCATTGCTGCAACTCTCGTGTACTTCTTTTGAGGCCAACGCCCAGAACAAGACCGACTATTTGGAATCCCACCTTATTCAATAAAGCTTTAATGTATATCCGCAATATTCTGATTGCATCATTAGTTCTTACTTGTTCTCAATTTCAAGTAGGAATTAAGACCCTCGCCGGTCAGGCTGGTCGTGCATCCGCAAGATCAATAACTCCCGGAGATCGTCCTAGCGATTGCATTGGCGCACGAGCTTTGCATGTGTAGTCGGATCATCAAGCACAAACTCCACCAACAAATCGACGTTATCATCATCTCATCGAAAGATCGGACACCTTTGCCCTATCAAGTGGTATCAGATTTCAGGTTGCTCGATGAGATTTTACAGTTTTCCTAGTGTAGATTGCATCTGCCATCATACCATAAACCACGAAAAGGCCAAAAATATTGTTAGGGTTTTAGATGATCGTCCCATACTGATGCAGCCCCGATCAAGGACGGAACTACATCATGGCCACCTTATCCCCCAAGTGGAACAAGGATTCGAGCTCAAGTGCAAACTACCCATGACAAGGTGAACTCCCTCCTATCTACGCTTGACCTAGACCCATCCCCGAATGGAATGCTACCTCATGTCAACGCCTACGCGTCATTAGGTACATGGTTCATCAAGGATATGAGGAGGCGGAAGCCCCATTGCTCATGGGAGAAGAGGAGAAGATCAAGGGAGAAGAAGAGAATGGAGAGAAGAAGGGGAACAGGCCTGGCCGGTCATACCGGCCACACGGGACGGTCATACCGGCCCCTACCAAGACCCGACCCGAGGCTCCAATGCCTCACAACACGAAGAAACGGAACCAGGAGGTCTGGCCGGTATGACCGGCCCTGGCAGCCGGTATGACCGGCCCCACCCGGTATGACCGGGCTCCCCAGCCGGTCTGACCGGCCGACCCTCTTCCAGCAGCTACGGGCAAAACCAGGAGGTCTGGCCGGTCATACCGGGTCCCCTGGCCGGTATGACCGGGTGGCATCGGGCTGAAGCGTTTTGATTCAATCCCAACCGTCCATCTTTACATCTAGACTTAAGTTATCTTGTATGTAATGTCCCTTATGCCCTTGGACGAAATCTGTCCTATATGTATCTCTTTCCCCTCCCCAAATTAGGGTTAGACAAGATTTGGATTAGACTCATGAGCTTTGTCTCCCTAGAACTATGTTCTTTGTATCAAGGCACTCTTGAGGGATCTCTACTCTTCATGGATGATTCAAGGCTTCTACCTCTTTCATCCAAGTTCTAGTTAGATCTCCATCACCAATCTCTCACTTCTTAGATTCTACCCAAGGGTCTCTCTAAGAGTGGTTCTATTGGCTTGGTCTAACCTACCAAGGGAGTAAATTTGGTTTGTGTTGGGTTATGTGTGTTTTGATTTGTGTTTTGTGTGTGTTCTTCCCCTTTCCCACCTTTCCCCATCCACACACTTGGTCAAATTTGTGAGATCTGGGCAAACCCTAGCCCTTAGGCCTCATCAAATGGTATCAAGAGCTCTTGGTTAACACCAATTTGACCCCCACCATCCCCAATTTCACCCCCTTCAAGAATTCGAAAATCCCCAAAAAATAGCCCTAATTTTCCTTTTTGTGGATCTGCAATTTGGTTGAGTTTTGAGTGGTCTTGGTCCATTGATTTCGTGTCCCTAGTGTTGATCTACTATTTCCCCCACTTTCTAGCCCCAAATTTTTCGTTTCCATCGATTTTGGGTCAAATCCCCTCAAGAACAGCTCCAATTCGAGCCCGACCGGTCATACCGGCCCCAGGACCCGGTCTAACCGGCCCACCCAGTCATACCGGCCCTAGGATCCGGTACAACTGGCCAGCACAGGGAAAGGTCCTCCAAAAGCTGTTTTGGCCCAAAAAAATTCGCCCTAACTTGTGTTTCTTGTTCCGGTTTGAGTGCCTTTGTTGTGACATTAACCCGCAGCCACGAAGCCCGCGAAGACAACCTCGGCACCACTGAACGAGCTAACGTACACTTGCCTCCACCACCATATTGCAAGTTGTGTGTTCATCACCGCCTTAACACCGTTGAGGTATAACTTGCACCACCATTGTAACCCTCTTCCTTTTGCGATCTATCCTATCGAGCATTGGTTGTCAAGTGTTGCGAGACATTGCATGTGGCCCCGTTGTGAGGTGTGTGTGTAGTGTGGAGTAAAGCTTATAAGCAAAACTCGTGTGGCAAAATAGCAAAAGCGAGGCTAACGCTAACATAGTGCGAGAAAAAGCACGGAAAAACACAAAAAGAGTTCAAGTGCCACCATAGATACAAAAGAGTGGCAAGTGCCACCAAATACAAAAGAGGACAAACTTTTAAGCAAAAGAGAGAAAAGAGAAGAGAGGTCGCGTGCAAATCTTGGTGTCTCTCCGTTTGCAACCAAAACTTTGCCTCTCCTTGTGTTAGTGTGACACCGAGCACCCTTGCTAATGGGTTCTTGTATTTATTCCTCTCGTTCCTTGGTCGCACTAACCCCATTCATCACGTGTGTGAGTTCCATATCATTCCGTGTTAGTAGTGATCATCGCTTTGACATTTGATTTTTGGATTTCACCCACTCTTTACAATAACACTTGATTTCGGATTTCATCATTTGGTTTTCCACCACCCTCACCTACCACCATATTTGCTAGCTTTTGCGTGTGTTTTTTTGGTGTGTGTAACCCCAACACAAATTGAATTATCTCTTGGTTTAGTTAGTTGCCCAGGTGAGACTTGACGGTAGTTTCTTCCACTAACATCCACCATATAGCTTTGTTGTGCTAACATGGATAGTGAAGAAGAGGATATGGAGGACTACATGGACTACTACGAGGAGGATACCTCCGCAAGCACCGCGGATGTGGAAGAGCATGTGGAGCTCGACACCAACTATGGCTCCGCAAGCACCGCGGATGTGGAAGAGCATGTGGAGCTCGACACCAACTATGGCTCCGCAAGCATCGCGGACATGACCGACATCGAGGAGCTCTACATCGACAATGGCTCGACAAGCATGGACGACATGGTGGAGCAACACCACGAGTACGACATTGACACCATGGTGGAGCCTCACCTCGACTCCACGATGAACACTATCGGTGCTACCAAGTACCCCCCGCTTGGCCAATGGAGCTACATATGAAGATAGAGGATCCTCAAGATGGCGCCACCACGAGAGTGCTTATACACATGATCATCTACATCGAGCTCGTCATCGGGATCATCAAGAGCGTCCCCAACACGATCGTCATCGACACTCCTCTCCCAGCTCAACAAGGCACCGACAACAACATACCAAGGCCTGTGAGCCATCTCCTAGGCATGCCGAGGACCGTCATCGACACACACCATCTCATGATAGTCGTCGACCACTACCACCTCATGGTCTCCATCGACATACGTCCCCACATGATCTTCGCCGCCACAAGCCACCTCAACATCGCCATCGACCAACACCATCCAAGGATCTTCGACGACACCCATCAAGACATGTGATGAGGCACGAAGACGGGAGCCTTGACATGAAGGCGACAAACACCATCCTAGGGTGCATACCACTCCAAGGGTAGAGAGGGCACTTCAAGAGGACCTTCCTAGTAAGGCAACTTCTACCTCTTGTGCCACCACCACAATGGCCCCTACCTCGTCATATGCCTATGGACTCCAATGCTACAAGTGCAAGCAACAAGGCCACCTTCCACGGGAATGTCCCAATCTCCTATGTGAGGTGTGCAAGGCCAAGGGTCACATGGCGTGGCAATGCACAACGCCAAGCGCTGAGATGCTCCACTTCGACGAGCCACAAACCCAAGCCACCAATGATGAGGACATCCCTACCTCACTACTACCTCCGTCATTACAAGTTGAAGATGATCCTCGTCTGTGAAGCTCAAGTCCAATGAAGTTAGGATTGGACCAATGACACGAGCCCGTGCGAAGCTACTTAAACAACGAGGTGAACTTGTTCCTAAGTGATACTTTGATCGATGAGAACTTTATACTTGCCTAAGTCGTATTATTTATGTATGATCGGGTATGAAGAAGGAGCAAGCATCGCACGAGGAGGAGAGGAGCAGCTTGACAAGAAGATGGACGTGAAGCTGGACATGGAGCTGGACATGAAGACATCCCATGGACGCGCGAGGGAGGAGCGGGAGGCATGCGCGAGAGGAGATGTTCAGGCCGGCGCCCAGCCCGATCAACCGGCCGTGCCGCCGGGCCACCCGGCCCCAGGCCCGGTCCGACCGGCTCCCACGCCGGACTAGCCCGGTCCAAACTGGGTCCCACGCTTGTGCCAGCCGGGCCTGGATGCCCGCCCGGTCGCCATCCGGTCTCTGGCCCGGTCCAGACTGGACCGGCCGGTCCCAGGCCCGGTTGACCGGCCCCCAGGCCGGCCGAGTCCGAGTCTTTCTCGACCAGATCTATTCTGGGTCGGTTATTTTTGTATCTTTTCGACCTGAGGTCGTCCTGAACCCCTATATAAGTGCCCAAGACGTCCCCAAAGTAGCCTTAGACCACGTTTAAGATAAACCTAGTTCATAGTTGTTTGCTAAGCAAAACTATTGTTCCCCAACTCTCCAATTCGTTGCGATCTGGAGTTTTATGCTACTGAAAGTTTGTGTGATCTGCTGTTCCATTGGGAATTAGAAGATTGCAATCTACCGCTTCGTGGTCGTCGGCTACGTGCGCAAGTGTGTGGAGTTGCGAATATCTTGCAGGGTTGAGAGTTGTTGCATTGGCATCAGGAATCAATCGAGAGACTTCGTCGCGTCATACAAGTTATCCTCCTCATCATCATCGATTTCATCCGCTGCTACCATCACGTGTTCATCACCACCCGTCGCTTACTGAGAAGATCGGGCAACCCCTTATCATCTTGGTATCAGATTTCAGTGTTTCCTCGGTAAGCCACCCACAATCCACCCCATAGTTGAGTTGTGAGTGTTTCCTATCCAGAAAAAGCCAAAAAAAAAAGTTAGGGTTAGGGTTTGCCATAGCCTTAGATTGCACTAATTTCGAGTTTTAGTTGCTTTTCGTAGTTGTTTTTGCGTATCTTTTTCTTCCATCTAGTATTGTTAGGGTTTGTGTTTCCGCTATCATCTAGTTTCAGTTTTTGTTACTCGATTCCACATAGCGTACAGTGTGCTTGTTCCCAACCATAGACACAGCTTTTCGATATACGTGACTAGGAACTTCCCCATAAGAGACTAGTTTTACCGCTGGACAGGCTGCTCGTTAGGGTTTTTGATAGGGGGTGGCCCGATCTTCTCAGTAAGAAACAGTGGTGATGATGATCACGGGGTGATTGCAGCGGAGGTAACTTGATGAAGTGGATGATAACTTGTATGACGCAACGAGATCTCTCGATTGGTCCCTGTCGCCAATGCAACAGCTCTCAACCCTGCAAGATATTCGCAACTCCACACACTTGCGCACGTAGCCGCCGACCACAAAGCGGTAAGTTGCAACCGTCTAATTCCCAATGGAACATCAAATCACACAAGACTTTCATATCTACACAATATCAAGCAATATGGTGTAGGGAATTCAATAGTTTTGCAGAGCAAACAACTAAGAACTAGGGTTTATCTTAAACGTGGTCTAAAGCAGCTAGGGGGGCGTCCTGGGCACTTATATACGTGTCCGGGACGACTTCGGTCGAAAGATACAAGAATAACCGACCCAAAATAGATCCGGTCGAGACGGACTCGGACACGGCCGATCGCGGGAACCGGTCGACCGGGCCTGGGACCGGGCTGGCCGGTTCAAACCGGGCCAGGGAACGGGTTGCAACCGGGCGGGCGAAGTGTCGCGCAGTAACCCTCCCGGTTGGCATCAGCGTGGCGCCCGGTCGTCGCCGGGGTGGATCCGGCCTGCCGCCCGGTTGGACCGGACCAGGGACCGGGCGCGCCGGCGGGGCGGCCGGTCTGACCGGGTGCTGGGCCGGCCTGGACTTCGTCTTCTCCTCTCGTGCATGCCTCCCGCTCCTCCCTCGCGCGTCCATAAGATATCTTCATGTCCAGCTCCACGTACATCTTCACGTCCAGCTGCTCCTCTCCTCCTCGTGCGATGCTTGTCTCCTCTTCATACCTGATGATACATAAGTAATACTCCCTCCGTTCCTTTCTATAGTGCCTTGATGCGTGCAGTTAACACACGTCCGTTGGGAACCCCAAGAGGAAGGTGTGATGCGTACAGTAGCAAGTTTTCCCTCAGTAAGAAACCAAGGTTTATCGAACCAGTAGGAGCCAAGAAGCACGTTGAAGGTTGATGGCGGCGAAGTGTAGTGCGGCGCAACACCGAGGGATTCCGGCGCCAACGTGGAACCTGCACAACACAATCAAAGTACTTTGCCCCAACGTAACGGTGAGGTTGTCAATCTCACCGGCTTGCTGTAAACAAAGGATTAGATGTATAGTGTGGATGATGATGTTTGTTTGCGAAGAACGAGTAAAGAACAATTTGCGGTAGATTGTATTTCAGATGTAAAGAATTGGACCGGGGTCCACGGTTCACTAGTGGTGTCTCTCCCATAAGATAAACAGATGTTGGGTGAACAAATTACGGTTGGGCAATTGACAAATAAAGAAGGCATAACAATGCACATACATATATCATGATGAGTACTATGAGATTTAATCAGGGCATTACGACAAAGTACATAGACCGCTATCCAGCATGCATCTATGCCTAAAAAGTCCACCTTCAGGTTATCATCCGAACCCCCTCCAGTATTAAGTTGCAAACAACAAACAATTGCATTAAGTATGGTGCGTAATGTAATCAACACAAATATCCTTAGACAAAGCATCGATGTTTTATCCCTAGTGGCAATAGCACATCCACAACCTTAGAACTTTACGTCACTTCGTCCCAGATTTAATGGAGGCATGAACCCACTATCGAGCATAAATACTCCCTCTTGGAGTCACAAGTATCAACTTGGCCAGAGCCTCCACTAGCAACGGAGAGCATGCAAGAACATAAATAACATATATGATAGATTGATAATCAACTTGACATAGTATTCAATATTCATCGGATCCCAACAAACACAACATGTAGGATTACAAATAGATGATCTTGATCATGATAGGCAGCTCACAAGATCTAACATGATAGCACAATGAGGAGAAGACAACCATCTAGCTACTGCTATGGACCCATAGTCCGGGGGTGGACTACTCACACATCGATCCGGAGGCGATCATGGCGATGAAGAGACCTCCGGGAGATGATTCCCCTCTCCGGCAGGGTGCCGGAGGCGATCTCCTGAATCCCCCGAGATGGGATTGGCGGCGGCGGCGTCTCAGTAAGGTTTTCCGTATCATGGCCCTCGGTACTGGGGGTTTCGTGACGAAGGCTTTAAGTAGGCGGAAGGGCAGGTCAGGAGGCGTCACGAGGGGCCCACACGCTAGGGCCGCGCGGCCAGGAGCTGGGCCGCGCCGCCCTAGTGTGTCGCCACCTCGTGGCCCCACTTCGTTTCCTCTTCGGACTTCTGGAAGCTTCGTGAAAAAATAGGACCCTGGGCGTTGATTTCGTCCAATTCCGAGAATATTTCCTTTGTAGGATTTCTGAAACCAAAAACAGCGAGAAAACGACAACGAGGCTCTTCGGCATCTCGTCAATAGGTTAGTGCCGGAAAATGCATAATAATGACATATAATGTGTATAAAACATGTGAGTATCATCATAAAAGTAGCATGGAACATAAGAAATTATAGATACGTTTGAAGTGGTAAACGATAACAAAGATAATTTCTGAAGTGACATGTTATCATAATCTTGATCATACTATTGTAAAGCATATGAGGTGAATGCAGCGATTCGAAGCAATGATGAAGATAATGAGTAAACAAATGAATCATATAGCAAAGACTTTTCATGAATAATACTTTCAAGACAAGCATCAATAAGACTTGCATAAGAGTTACTCATAAAGCAATAAATTCTTAGTAGAAAGCTTTGAAACAACAAAAAGGAAGATATAAGTTTCAGCGATTGCTTTCAACTTCAACATATATATCTCATGGATAATTGTCAACACAAAGTAATATAACAAATGCAATAAGTAAACATGTAAGAATAAATGCACACGAGTTGATACAAGTGTTTGCTTCGAGATAGAAAGAAGTAGGTAAGCCGACTCAACAATAAAGTAGAGGATAGGCCCTTCGCGAGAGGAAGCATGGATTACTATATTTGTGCTAGAGCTTTTCATTTTGAAAACAAGAAACAATTTTGTCAACGGTAGTAATAAAGCATATGTGTTATGTATAAGATATCTTATAAGTTGCAAGCCTCATGCATAGTATACCAATAGTGCTCGCACCTTGTCCTAATTAGCTTGGATTAACATGGATTATCATTGCATAGCATATTTTTCAACCAAGTGTCACAAAGGGGTACCTCTATGCCGCCTGTACAAAGGTCTAAGGAGAAAGCTCGCATTGGATTTCTCGCTTTTGATTATTCTCAACTCAGACATCCATACCGGGACAACATAGACAACAGATAATGGACTCCTCTTTAATGCATAAGCATTCAACAACAGTTCATTTTCTCATAAGAGATTGAGGATTAGTTGTCCAAACTGAAACTTCCACCATGAATCATGGCTTTGGTTAGCGGCCCAATGTTCTTCTCTAACAGTATGCATACTCAAACCATTTGATCATGAAAATCGCCCTTACTTCAGACAAGACGAACATGCATAGCAACTCACATGATATTCAACAAAGGTAAAAGAGTTGATGGCGTCCCCAGAAACATGGTTACCGCTCAACAAGCAACTTATTAAGAAATAATACACATAAGTACATATTCTTCACCACAATAGTTTTTAAGGCTATTTTCCCATGAGCTATATATTGCAAAGACAAAGAATAGAATTTTAAAGTTAGCACTCAAGTAATGTACTTTGGAATGGCAGAGAAATACCATGTGGTAGGTAGGTATGGTGGACACAAATGGCATGGTTTTTGGCTCAAGGATTTGGATGCACGAGAAGAATTCCTCTCAATACAAGGCTAGGCTAGCAAGGTTGTTTGAAGCAAACTCAAGTGTAAAAGGTGCAGCAAAGCTCACATATGAACATATTGTAACTATCATAAGACTTTATATTGTCTCCTTGTTGTTCAAACACCTTAACCAGAAAATATCTAGACTCCAGAGATCAATCATGCAAACTAAATTTTAACAAGCTCTATGTAGTTCTTCATTAATGGGTACAAGGTACATGATGCAAGAGCTTAACCATGATCTATATGAGCACAACAATTTCCAAGTATCACATTATTCAAGAAATTATACCATTTACCACATGCGGCATTTTCCGTTTCCAACCATATAGCAATGAATGAAGTAGTCCAACTTTCGCAATGAACATTAAAGATAAAGCTAAGAACACATGTGTTCATACGAAACAGCGGAGCGTGTCTCTCTCCCAAACAAAGAATGCTAGGATCCGATTTTATTCAAACAAAAACAAAAATAAAAACAAACAGACGCTCCAAGTAAAGCACATAAGATGTGACGGAATAAAAATATAGTTTCACTAGAGGTGACACTGATAAGTTGTCGATGAAGAAGGGATGCCTTGGGCATCCCCAAGCTTAGACGCTTGGGTCTTCTTAAAATATGCGGGGATGAACCACGGGGGCATCCCCAAGCTTAGACTTTTCACTCTTCTTGATCATATTGTATCATCCTCCTCTCTTGACCCTTGAAAACTTCCTCCACACCAAACTCAAAACAAACTCATTAGAGGGTCGGTGCATAATTCATATATTCGAGAGGTGACATAATCATTCTTAACACTTCTGGACATTGCACAAAGCTACTGAAAGTTAATGGAACAAAGAAATCCATCAAACATAGCAAAACGAGGCAATGCGAAATAAAAGGCGAGAATCTGTCAAAACAGAACGATCAGTAAAGACGATTTTTAGAGGCACCGGACTTGCTCAGATGAAAATGCCCAAATTGAATGAAAGTTGCGTACATATCTGAGGATCACGCACGTAAATTGGCAGATTTTTATAAATTTTCTACAGCAGGGGCAGCTCAATTTCGTGACAGCAAGAAATCTGTTCCTGCGCAGTAATCCAAATCTAGTATTGACTTTACTATCAAAGACTTTACTTGGCACAACAATGCAATAAAATAAAGATAAGGAGAGGTTGCTACAGTAATAACAACTTCCAAGACTCAAATATAAAACAAAAGTGGAGAAGTAAAATAATGGGTTGTCTCCCATAAGCGCTTTTCTTTAACGCCTTTCAGCTAGGCGCAGAAAGTGTGAATCAAGTATTATCAAGAGATGAAGCATCAACATTACCTCGGGCTTTACGCCTACCCTTCTTATTATTTTTCT
>NW_025900440.1:0-57428 GCF_022539505.1 Lolium rigidum | reverse complement strand
AACATAAACTTGTGATGCGGGCTCAAGAATGATGCATGGAAGGTTATAAGTGCAAGAAAGGAAATCCAATTCGGCTCACAGGTGCATATGAAACTGTTGCGTGAAAGCACATTTTAAAATGCAAAAGAAATTTGAAATAAATATTCAGATGTATATATGTACATATGTACGTACACAAGTTTTCGGGGAAAGTAAACATTTTGTGTATAGTCATGTTAGAACATCAAATTTTGTCTTTTTACATGGAACACAAAAAATGTTCATTTTTCCGAAAACTTGTGTACGGACACACAAAATATCGGGATGTACATGTGAAATTTTATTTCAATATTTTTAGTATTTTTAAATTTTATTTTTATGCATTTTTAATAATATATTCATATGCACCTATGAGCCAAATATCGCCGCCCTGGGGCAATTATTTACAAAAGCAAAATAACAAGTGCCCACACATGTAATTAAGTTTAAGTTGTTAAACCATTTCGGCCATGGCATAAAAGTGGTCAGCGATGCATGAAAAGTCAATATGCAGACTTCTTGCCTTTTTTTTCCTAATACAAATTGATACTTCCGCTGTGCATAAAAGGACATTGCAAATTTATCTAAATTTAAATATTTTTAGACACTATTCAGTATATATACATTTAAATTTAAATAAAAATCTCTGACATCTTTTTATGATCGGAGGAGGCTCTTTTTGGGCAATATAGTAGCGGAGGACAATGGGGGTGCACGCCGACGAAATTTGACCCTAGTGACATTCATGGGCGGCGCGGACATGTCGGTGGTTGTAGAGGTGGTGCGTGGTGACGGAGATGTGCCCGGGGTATGTGTGCGTTAGGGTGTACTAGGAAGGTTGGCGCGGCGGCACGCCGCGCCCGTAGTAGCATATCATTACTGTAAGAGGCCTCTAGCGAGCTTGATCATGTTATGTGTATATATACTTATATAGTACATGCATTATACATGATAGCACTACTCACAGTTGTATTATATACTCTCCAAACATATTAAATGAAAACTATGTTACATGCAGCAATATATTCGAGTACTATCTTATATTTGTACAAACTGAAACTACAATACGTAACTTCTACAACAGCGTCTATTGCTGAGAATTCTCTTGCCTTTGGCTGGACAGCAATGTTAATAATGCTGTCTCTCCTATGTAGGTAGCTTCTTGCTTGTACTATACATAGTATGATTCCGCTCTGAGTGTCTCTGGAGACAAAGAATTATGTTCATGCTCATCGTCTCAGATTAGCATTTGAACCCCAGAATATTCACCCAACACGGTGATATGTGAATCGATCAAGATCAGTCAAGAAGGAAAATGTACTATATTCTGACAAAACATAGGCAGTACAATAATCTATAAACAATGTGTAACCACTTCATGGTATACCTGCCCATACCTGCATCAATTGAAGAGACATCAATCTCTTGACAAAAACCCATTCATGCCCTTAACGCAAAATCCATTCATGCCATTAACGCGGAAGTTAATCACAATACTAACAAAAAGGAAACCTCACATTCTCAATTAATTATATCTTGCTGGAATCCCATCTGATCAGCAACTGTCTCATCAGAACAAAAAGAAAACAGTTGAATGAACCTAAGCTTGGTTGACCCACAACGACTGTCATTACTTGTTTTCAAATGCTAGTTATTAACCTTATGATATAAATTTCACACAAAGATAGAACACGCGACGTCATCCATTTCTTGGGAGAAAGAAAACTGAATTATAAGTTGCAGACCTGAACAAAACATGAAGCATCAAGTTGCTTGCAACATTCAAAGAATCTCTAAATAACAGTAAGAGCATGTAAATTGATCCAGGTCCAGGTATAATACCATAACTTCACCGTTTGACCTATAACTTAAAAAATGCCTCTGATTTCCTGAGGAGTAACATTGGTAATCGAGTTGGTACTCCTAGAATGGAATACATATATGCATCACACCAATAAAAGACTTCCTAGATTTGGAAGTCTAAGATATTTTGCAAGTCTATCCCATTGCAAATTTTAAGTTAATGACTTAATGTGCGTAGGAGTATATTCAAGTGTCACATGAAGTACTTCTATCTTACAGCACAGCAGGAATGTTAAAGGCCCATTATAAAATAATAAAAGTACAAATCTCTAGACAACAATGGGCAATAGAGAAAAGGGAAAGAAAATAGTGGACCACGTACATAACAACGACCGAAGAAAAATCATGCAAAACACACAATCTGGTTGTACTAAGACTTAATTTGCATTGGAGAGCGCATGTGGTAGTATGGAAACTTCAAGCAGTGGGTGTCCTTAGCAAAGTAACATGATTCGGTTTATATGAATGACTGACACAGAATTTAGATAGCACATACTGGTGCATTTACAGTTTGTTTGCAGCTATAGCCAACTTACCAGGTAAGAATGAGAACAAAGAACAATCGGTCATCAGGCAGATGCTAATGGAAAGGTCAGTGAAATCAATTAAAAGGAAGAGGAGCTAAGTACATTTTCGATACTACAAAATATGTAAAATATGTTGGCCATAACTCAAAAGAATGAATTGGGAGGACTTCCAAAAATGCAAACTGAATCGGACATCAAGTGGAACATTGGATAGCAGATTCTAGTTTCTTCCCTACTTAATTACATTGTGGTTCTCTGCCATTGTTAATATTTAGTTAAACAGGCGTGCTATTTAATTCAATAATCATGATATATGCACCAATAGCTAGGAAAACAGAAGTTAAAGAATAGTTAGACCTCACCTCAGCTTTCCGGCGACGGAATCCTAGATACATACCATTTAGTCGTAAGGCATGCAGTGTTACTTTTGTGCCCCATCTCTGAATTAAAGAAACAACCAGTAGAAGCTTCCCTTCATCTATTTGGGCTGTCAAAGCAATGCAAATACTATTAAATATAAATATAGAATGTTGTTTTCGGATCTATTTAAGCATTATTATAGTAAAACATGAACAAAGAAGAAACTTCCCTTGATCTATTTGAGCTGCCAAATCAGTAGAAATACTACTAAATATAAATATATGAAATTTCTTTCTGATATATGTAAGAATTATATTAAGAAGTGAACAAAGCAGTAGAAGGCTGCACTATAAATTTAAGTGAGCTGCAAAGTACGGCATGAGATGGTCGATCGAGGAGCAACACACAACACATGGGAAGTGCTATATTTTGATCTGGTAGGTTATTTATTGAAAATACCATATTTTTTCCATACAATCAGAATCTCATAGAGTGGTCTGGACATTCTAGTGTTCACTTCCTCTTCATGTGCCAAAAAACTGATTCCCATTGCCATCTTAAATTCTTGGTGTTGTCATTTCTGATGAAATGCACCTAAATCCAGATAGCTCAATGATCAAATTAAACTGAGTTGATTTGAGCATCCTGAGAGAGAAGCAAGTAGTTAGCACTCAGGTAAGCTGCATGATTTTCAAGTACCCGCGGACAACTGATAGGTTTAATATTTATCTGTCTCACCTTAAGAACATAAGACCTGGGACGAAATGTTTGAACACCAACTTTTAAGTTGTAGGAGGAGAAGCCAACTTAACTAACATCCAAATGAAAAATAGTTACTAAAATGAAGATAGCAACTCTGTTTGAGCTTTTGAAACAACCAATTAACGAAGCAACTGGGTATGAATATCAACACGAATGAAGCAAAATTAGCATTGCTTTCTATCATCCAGCATGCATAAGGATTCCTAAAGCATGAGAAAAATCTAACCTATTGGATGCCAGGCAGGCCACTCAAATACTCCAGTCACCCATTCCCCTGATCCTTGCCGATGTCATAAATTGTACGAAAGTAAGTTTTCACCTCGGCGATGCCACCAATTTGTACCGAATTAATTCTTCACCTAACCAGTTATAAATTTAAAAAGGTCAAAGACTAAAGATGACAATCAATACAACGAATGGGGCAGAGATGTTGACCTAGGCAAATTTTGGAGGTCGCCACCACACCACAAGGCTCTTCCACCGCTGCCATGTGCCATGCGTGTCCACAAGAGCATCGCCAGGACCGTGATGTCCAGAAACACAATGCCCACGCCGCCCTGGTTCACCATCAGCCAATAGTTAGTGGCGGCCATCAGCAGGGAAAGCCACAGCGGAGACACTGTGTTGTAGCCTTTAACAACAGACACGGCAGAAGGCAGAGAAATGTATGTCGTCTCACCTGCGCAAGTGAGGCCGCATACGTCCTCGAGGAACTACACCATGCCGTCGGCTAGCGTGTGGTTTCACGTCACACCGACTACGAACCCGCTGCACACGGAATTCGTCACCTGCATCAGCAACAGACCGACGGGCGGTAGTACACGGCAAGGTCGTCTAGGAGGCCCATCAACAACGGCGCATTGTCGAGGAGCGCATACTGGTCCTTCATCGTGCAGCTAGCCTTCATTGCGATGAACGCTATCTTCTCGCTGGTGGACGCAATGCTGACAACAAAAAGAAGACTTAAAATAACGGAGAACAAACAACAGCAAGTAAAGCAGCTTGGCACATCAGGAATTGGACAATACATGTCTTAACAACTGCGAGATGCTTCTCCACTAATTTTCGTTTCCAGCGATTCTCTATAGCCTTGGCAGCCGAGACAAATGGAGGGGGTCACGGCTAGCACGTCCATGAGCTGTACGACGGCGGCCATGTCGCCGAGATCGATCCTGCAAGAATTCATGCACGGACGAAAGATTCAAGGGGAAATCAGGAACAGAGAATAAAAAAACAGGGAGAGGAAAAGGAGGCATAGCACAAACCAAGGTCGTACCTGAGGAAACCACCTGGAGCGCCCCGCCGCGACGGAAGCCCAGCCTTACCAACGACGGCGTGGGAGTCGTGATCCTCGTCTAGGTGGCAAATGGGAGGCGTTGATGCGACGACGTTATCCCAGACGACGACGCTGCTGGCCGTCGAGCGCTCGGACGGCGGATCGGCACGCTCCCAGATCAGGAGCAGGCGGCGGCGCTGGCAGCCGCGGAACATGAAGACGGCGGACCTGCCGGCGAGGCCGTGGGGAGCTGCAGCCAGCAGCCATGCCACGCCATGAACCAGCCACCGAGGAGGTCGACCGGGGGGGCCGGCCACAAGGCGGCCACGAAGAGCAATGAGGGCGCCGCAACGGTGGAGATTTTTTATTTAACCTAAACGATGGAATTGGGGAGGAAGGAGAGTAGGACCAGGAGTCTGGACTATTCCATAGGTCACACCGCTTTGACCGCCTCTGATCTAGAACCGTGGAGGTCAGTCCGTGTCCAGAGCCTATTTAGACCGTGGGCAATCGGTAACTTCACGGGACAACCAAAATTGCTCTCGTGTTAAGATTTGATTGGATGAAATACTACCATCAACAGTACCAAAACTCCAAAACGCTGAGATTTTAGCAGATGGGTTCAACTTTTATATAGGTAATAATAACAAGCTGGCAAGGAACACACGCATGAGGATGCGCTCGTCCATGGCATTGGCCATGGCGGCCGTGCTCGCGGTCGTGACCGGAACGGAGGCGATCGTGCAGGAGGCTGTCGGCGAAGAGGGGGAAAGGACGTGGAGGCTCACCGCGCGCGGAGCTGATGGCGAAGCAGACGAGCCTGCTCGCGCACGCGTGACGGCGTTTGGGAAGAGGTCGATCGAGGCGGTGACCGTGGCGGGCGCGCGAAGAAGGCGCGCTTCATGACGACGACTCCGGCGCTCCGGCTGCTCCCTGCTCGTGCGGTAGAGGTCAAGACTCAAGACGGAGGACTCCATGGCACTCCTCGTGGCGCAGCGGCGACGACTGTGGTGCCGTGAATCCGGCGCACGTGAAAACATCGTGGCCTGAGGGGCGGCGGCGAGGGTACCGGCCTATCGGGTACATCGTCGCTGGCCAGGGAAGAAGTCCAGGATGCTGTTCACCATTACCGGACGGAAGGAGACGCGATGCCCCGAGGTCCGAGGAGGAGGAGCACGATCACCTCCTCGACGCCCGGCCTGCTCATGTCAATGCAGCGCATGACACGGCATGGCATAGCCGTGTCGACGATTCGATTTTTTCGAAAAGAAAAGGTCGGCCCAAGCTTACCCAGACGCGCGCATCCTCAAGAACAGGGGAGGAGTTATAAAAGGCAAAAATCTGACTAGGGTTCTCGCCCATTTCTCGGCCGGCCGCCGCCGCCCCTCTCCTCTTCCTCCTCTCCGCGATTCCGCCGTCGTTCTCCAGCAGTGACGCCACAGGAGAAGAGGAGGAGTCCTCACAGGGCCGGCGACGTGGAGATACAGGTCGGCGGCGAAGCCAGCCGACGAGCCGCAGCCACGCCGGCGGTTAATCCGCCGTCCCATTCTCCTCCTTGAGGCGCCATCAACGGTGACACCAGACCAACCTCGACGCTTGCTACCCTTCCTCCTCTTCCCAACTAAGGTACGCACGTCTCTCTGCGTCCGATTGATCCAGGATCCGATTCAATCTTCAGTCCGATTCGATTCAAATTCGCCTCTGACTCTCGTGCGCGCGGGCGATTCTCAGGTCTGCCACCCACGCGCTCGCCGCCGTCACCTCTTACTCCAAGTAAGGCACGGACGCGAGCTCCTCTGCGTCCGCGTCTGATTCTAACTCTGACTCTAACGCGCGACCGCGCGCGGTAGAATTTCAGTTCAGGGAGTCCGAGGACGACTGGGATTGCGCGCCATATTTTCCTTCTTCTGCCTTCCTTCTACTGCACGGGATTGTTGATCTATATGACCGGATCAAGAGCAGCGGCGGCGGTACAGGATTCGACCTCCGCAGGGCGAACAGAGCTGGATTTGCTCCGCTGTACACATGATAAATTATTTAGGAATAGCAGCAATAATAATCATCCGGCACCTACAGTCGGATTAGGACCCCTCCCCTTCGGACTGGGAGGGGCTGCTGCTTGGAATAAGAAGGTGCTAGCGCTGGGTCATCATCAGGGAGACAATCGCCTCTAATAATCGTCCTCTGCGGTGCGGTCGCCTGAAAGATTCAGTAAAGGAATAAAAAGGATCTGAAGGTGCACAGGCCAGATCATAGGATTTCAACATGGATGCGGACAATGATAATAACAGCTCCCAGAGCCACAGCCAAGTAAGTCTCTTAGCGCTGCGCCAGCCCTCTCTTTGTTCATAGTTTGTTGATTTCAGCTCTCTTAATTAATATTCTGCTGTTCAAAGAGCTGTATCTTGAACTCATACTACTATCTATAAATCCAACACTTCACAGGAGTATATGTCTAGAGCTAAGCACGTTTGGCCTGAATGCGTGATGGGGAAGTGTAGAGTCAACGAGTAGCAGCTTTTTCTCTTAGAAATATAGAATTACCAGAATCAATAAACGAATGTATTTAAGCCCATGCGTGTAGATATGCTCTTCATCCTTCTGTGCCATACAATTGGAGGTTAAATTTTTAGCATTCCATTATCAGTTAATATGGCACTTCTAACACTTGATCCGGACAACTAATCAAACTGCACAAGTGTTTTAGCGCGTGAGATAAAAAGCAGCTACTAGCTAACAACTCCTCTGGCACAGCTGCCTACAGTATTTGGTACTGACCCTTTAAGTTCTGCAGTGCATGGGCTCGAGGTTTGTACTCCCTCTGATCAAAATTGTACTAAATCAGCGACACTTATTATGGATCAGAGAGAGTATTAATGATCAGCTCAATATATATAACCCCTTTTATACAAACATGGATACATGACCTTGATGAATTTGAATGGCACAGGGTCCCCCAATTACAGATACCATGTGTGTCTGGGAGATATTTCGCTTTATCGAAACACTATATTGCTCTTGCCACTCTCTGAAACTATTTTGCAGTTTGGGATTTCTGTTATGTGGCAGCTAGACTAATGGATCCATAGTTTACGTTGCAGCAACTAGAGGAACAAGATAGGCTTAGCAGACTGACAGATGATAATCACCCACTGCCCACCGAAAGATTCGAAGGTGCAGAAGCCTCATTTGATTTCTCCTTGGAGGGGAATAACGATAGTAGCAGTTCCCAGTGCCAAGTAAGTCTCTTAGAACCGCATCGGCCCTCTTACCTTGTATCAGATGTTGATCGCATTGCCTCTTTGTTCATATTTTCTTGTTTTCACCTCTATTAATACCTTGAACTCATACTACTATAAGTCTATAAATCCAACACTTTAATGTACATACATGTTTAGTCCTGAATACATTTGTGCTCTTTATGAGGTCTGATGCATGAGAAAGGGTTGTGTCAATGCCTAGGTCAATGCATAGTAGCTTTTCCTAGGAATACAGAGGTACTAAAACGGAATTCCCTTTATAAAATCAATAGAACATTTTATTTAAGCCCATACCTGGAATATGTTCTTCATGCTTCCGTGATATACCAGTGGAAGGTTTAATTTTTTAGCATTTCATTATCAGTTAATATTGTACTTCTAGCACTTGAACCTTGCAACTTATATTGAAACAGTACAACTGTTTTAGCACCAGGTAAAAAAACTGCTAGTTTACAGCTCCTCTTGCACAGCTGTACAGAGTATGTGGTACTGACCTTATCCGATATGCAGTGGATAGGCTCCCTGTTTGTATTAATGATCTGGAGTTATCAGCTCAATATATAGAACCCATTTTGTACAAGCATAAATGCATCACCTTGATGAATCTGAATGGCAACGGGTCATCCAATTACCGATAGCAAGTGTGTTTGGGAGATATTTGGCTTTATCAGATGCTAGATAGACTATTGTTCTTGTTGCTGTGTGACTATTTTGCTGTTTGGGATTTCTGAATTCAGTTGTGTGGCAGCTAACTAACGGAACCACAATTTACATTGCAGCAACTGGAGGGCGAAAATAGGCTCAGCACGCTGACTGATGATATTTTACTGTCTATCTTGGGGAGAGTCAGTTTACATATGGCAGTAAGGACAGCCGTGCTTTCTACACGGTGGAGGCATCTGCCTTGGTTGCTGCCTGAGCTCAGGATCGATGTCAAGGATTTCCTATCTGTTCCATGCCCTGACCCTATTCAGGCAAATGATATGGAGAAAGCTATGGTGTGTTTGACCAATGCAACCAGGGTTTTTTTGGCTAATCGGCAGAGAGAATCAACCATCTGTAGTTTGAACCTGAAGCTCTACTTGATCAACACTTCCTTGTGCGAAGTTGGCGCACTTGTAAGTGACGCGATCGATAGTGGTCTCTTGAAAGATTTTGATCTCGCCGTTCTTGATGAGACAGAACCTCAGAACTGTGGTGACAGGGATATGCTACAGCGTGCCAAAGAAATAGATGGTTTCTTCAGTGCCTACCCAAGTATGCTCCACTGCCTCACGAGACTCTCTCTACACAATTTAGGCTTTGACAAATTGGACATGCACCACGTCCTGTTTGACTGCTGCAAGCAACTGACACATCTAAGCCTCTCTCATTGTGATACTGGTGTCTGGTCTCTGTTTAAGATTGATGCACCAAACTCAAAACTTCGTGTCCTAGAACTTGTCAAGTGTCGCTTTCAGAGACTGGAGGTGGTCTGCCTTCCGAAATTGGAGAAGTTCTGCTGGAATACTTGGGTATCTCGATGTGTCCCTTTAAATTTTGGTTTTGTCCCATCTCTTGGGGAATTAGACCTCTCAAGCTGTGCAATATGCGATCAACCTCCATTTAAATTAAGTGAGATTCTACATGGAACCTCATGCATACATACTCTTACAGTGGATTTCCAAGGAGAAAACGTAAGTTTTATTTTCGCGAAGTGGTCATGTTTTGTTTTGTATTTGTTCTGTTGTCACAGCTATCAGAGTCACATCATAGCTGTAAATTCTTTGATAATCTGATCTCCGTGCTTGTGTATTATTCATTCTTGTTTATTTATTTTCTGATCAGCTCTGGATGCAACCTGAAATGAAGGAACTCTGCACATATCTCAACAAGATAAAGAAGCTGCATGTGCGTGGTATATATGTTGAATTTGACCTTTCGTGGACGGCAGCTTTTCTTGCGGCCGCACCTTGTGTCGAGATGTTACATATTGAGGTGATGCAGTTGTACCCTTTTTTTCCTTTAAATTATCTGTCTTTCTTTTCTTCTCCAAATTTAGGGCTTCAGTTTTAGCTGAATGTTGTTTGATACTGGTATCTAATTACACATGTATCTTTTCACCCCAATATAGGTATGGGATCATTCGTGTGATGGGGATGACGAAAGTAGAGAGCTGCGTTCCTTCTCTAAAAGAAGGGCTCCTCATTGGGAGATGGAATTCAACGACTCCAAGAACTGGCTGTTGAAAGAGCTAGAATTTGTTGGGTTTAGATCACTAGAACAACAGTTCACATTTATAAGGTTCATGTTGGAGCGATCTCCCAACTTGCAGAAGATAATTTTGAAAGGTGATGAGGAGTGCGACATGTGTCAAGCTCTTGATGTACCATCAAAATTCCCCAAGAAGGAGGAGCATGAAATGGTTGTCAGGCGAATTAGAGATGGCAATTTTTTGCCACAAGTAATTTTTTGTGAATAATAATGTGCTAATTATTGGTTTTTAAGGAGTAATGTTGCCTCCGTTTGAGATTAACATTTTTCGTGAAAATATTGTAAGCAAGCATGCTGAAATAATCAGGCTTCGCAAAGTACTCTACTGCCAGCTTCACAATTGGACTTCCTATACCTCCCTACTAGTTTCTCCAGCTATTTATTTGTTTATAATACGCAGCCGCCTGGACATCACGTAATCATAATTAAGCAATGGTGAAATCAAGTAAGTAGGCAGTGATTTGTTTCATGGTATATGGGGACACGTTGAAAAATGTGCAGATGTACTCCGTACGAGATTTGCATTAACAGTGAAACCTAAGTTGTAGTAGTGCAGCACTGAATTAAGCAAAAAAAAACAAGAACTAGTCGACTTACTCCGCCAAACGCTTCACTGTCAAGTCGACTAGGAGTAGTTTTAAACCAGCACAGCAACATTTATCGGCCAAACGCATAATTCGGGAGCACTTGATTCTTGCAGCTTCTCATTTAGTACTACTCTGCCTGTCTGCCCTCAACTTCAGAGCCCAGCCGGGTTGCCAGCGGCCGCTTCGTCTTCAGCCTCAGCAGCAGCAGCAGCTTCAGGTGCCGCTGCGGCCGCTTGGTCTTGAGCCTCAGCAGCAGCAGCAGCAGCAGCCTCAGCTGCACGAGCCGCTTTCTCAGCTTCGGCAGCTTCCCTGGTGAGGTCCAGCAGCTTCAGTTCAGCTTGGCGCTCATGACACTCGGCCTCACCGATGGGGTCTTGGCCAGTCCGGACTACCTGCGCCTTGCGCCATCCCTTCTCTGCAAAATCAGGCCCGAACATCTTTCCGTTGCCCTTGCTGGAATGAATATAAACAAGAAAACAGTGCTGAGATAGATAGGCCATATGAATATAAACAAGAAAACAGTGCTGAGATAGATTGGCCATATGAATATAAACAAGAACTCCCGTTTGGACAAGCCCATGCATGGTTCAATCATGGTCGGCATAATGCTAGTGAAGGGAAGGTATGTATATAGTATGCTGCTCAAGGCCAGGACAGCACATCTTCACCCACTGTAAAATCTTATACATGAAAAAGCGAAATTCATGAGATTTCACCTGCCTCAAGATTACCACCAGAATCAAAAGGATGAATAAACACAGAAAATTGACATGTGCAGAAACTAGCAAGCATGCCACAATCCCTAACAAGCCAGCATGAAGACACAATCCGCTTACGCCTACATGCTTTGTGTTTGTTGTGCATATGACACACAATCTGAGCATGCTTTGTCTAAAGTCTGCTAACATGCATATGCATGCCACAACCCGGCCAGTTCACTAATGCCAGTCAAGATGGAGTCAAGACAACCTATAATAATGCTAATGGAAGAAAGGATATCTCACATCTTGACCTCCTGTAAATCTTAACACGCGCGCATGAAAGAGCATAAGCCATCTGCAAGGATTTCGTCATGAAAACTAGAGCATGAATCAAAAGTTTCACTAGCTAGGATCCTCATATGTGTGTAAATTAACTAGCAATAACCATGCACAATCCGGCTCCATCCTGCCAACATGAAGCCCTCTAAGACAGTTCCCTAAGTTTCCCTTTGTGATATGCCACAATCTTCATGCTTCTGTTGCCTAAATAATTTATCCTGCATGCCAGAACAATATTATCCAGTTCTATTTCCACTGATTGATAAAACTCACGTCACAGGCTACCCTTCTCCTGCATCCCCTACTTGTTCCTTGTCCACCTCGCACGCGTCTCCCCCTCTCTCGCCCCCAAATCGCTCAGAAAACCCTAGCTGAACCCCAGCCACCGTCGCTGTCTCGAGCGCCCCACCCTTCCCGGCGAGCCCTCGTCTGTGGCGAGATGAACCACCTCAAGGCGCGCCCGCGCCGTAGTCTGCTACACCGGCGCGAAGACGCCCTACAGGGCGCGCCGTAGTATGGTACAACGGCGCGAAGACGCCCTACAGGGGAACCAGGCCATCGCCTTCAACCCGACGAAGCAGACCCTCTCGCGCGCGATGCTGCCATGGGTCAGGGTGCTTCGCGGCCCCCAATTACCGCCGGATTCCTTGGATTTGGTCCGTTGTTCGTCCTGCTCTGCTTCGAACCCAAACAAGCGCGCGCACCAACTCGACACGAACTAGCCAGCCAGTGGAACGGCAAACGGGAGCGGAAACGGAATACCACGGATTGCACAGGAACTGCTGGTAGGAGGGCGGGGGAGAAGACGGGGTTATTACCGCTTCATCCCGTCGGCGGAGCGCGCGGCGGCGGAGGGCGGCGTCGGAGGCGCTGGATCTCCTCGGGTCCGCCGCTTGCTTCGTCAGGGAGGCCGCGCGCGCAGGTGAGGAGGGAATGGAGGAGGGTGGTGAGGCGAGCAGCAAGCGAGGTGCTTTCATTTATGGTCCAAGAAGCCGACGCCATTCCACAGTCAGATCGCACCGTCCATTTCAGATTGCACGGTCCAGATTACGCAGCCGAGGTGCGTCTTCCTCCTTCATCAGCCCGGTACGCTCGGGACAGTGACATGTGGGCCCGCGGCTGGTGGACCCACATGTCAGTCAGGGACTCGATGTACCACCTGAACCTGAACCCACAGAATGGGCCGGGCTGGCGGCCCCTTCTCTCCGTCAAGAGGGAAAACCCTTCCCGGGAGACGCAGCGGGCGCGGCGGCACCGGCGGCTCGGCGGCGCGGGGCTCTTCGCGGCCACCAACCGCCTCTACAACGAGGAGGGCGTCCACCGCGCGTCGTCTTCAAGGACGAGGTAAGCCCTCCGACCAACCCGGTGTTTGGGTTGCTTCGCTCCGGCCGATTCGTTGGATATTCGAGCCTGATCTCCGTTTCGTTGCCACGCGTGCCAGGTCTATCCCGAGGGGACTCACATCATCGTCCTATTGATCCAGAGGCCATCATCTGCAACGTCCGCGCCCGACCCAACCTCCTCGAGAGTACTTCCGGGAGCAGGGATCTCGATGGTAACGTTTTCTTCTCCGGATCCTTCGATTGAATGTTGTAGCATGCTAATTTACTGCCTGATGGAGCAGGGACCAACCCAACGGGTCTGCCTTTTGTACTCCATTATGTACATATTACTCTCTTATTTATTTTGGCCTGTAAGAGTAGTGGACACTTGTGTCAAGTGATTAGGAGTTTGCACAGATGGATAGGGTATGGTACATGTTAGTATCGTTTCTGAGCATGTGCTGTAATTGAAGCCTGCAAGAGGATTGGGCACTTGTGAAGTGATTGGGAATTTGGACGGATGGATAGGGTCTGGGCCATATTTTGTGTTTTGGTTGTATCATTCCTGCGTAATATCCAGTAATTCAGTTGCGTGTGATCTGGTACATATACTGTTTGGCATTATCATTTAAGTTTACTGGGACAATTGTTGTTATGGCTTACCGGCCATGGATGAGCTCCTTTTTATTTCTTGACTTGGTCATTTGGATTTTAATGCACCCCCTTAATAGTTAATCTATTGAATCCTACATAATTCTTGTCTGCTGCTCTCTGAAGCATTTTAACTCGTTTGCTTTTTTTATATATATGAACAGTGGCCACTAGTAATATTTTTTGCTTCATCACTATATATATTGCCTATGAACAAGCACTTTAAGTCGTTTGCTTTTAATCGATTAACAGTAGTCACCAGTAATATTCTTGCTTCATTTTTATATGTTGCCATCCCACCATTTAAGATGATTAGTCGGCACTGAACTAGTTAAATCTTGATGAACATATGTATTTGCTGTGGTCATGTTTGTGTGTACAACTGTAGATGCACCCAACATATGTGCTGCAGTTTCTTGTTTTGCGCTTCTGCTTAAAATTAACATTGTTCTACCAGAGTTTGGTATTGCTTCTTTCTACTTATCCTCACCTGTCCACAACGGAATGCCTGTCCAAGCTATCCTTCTTGTGTTTGGTATGCTTCTTTCAAGTGCCATTAACACATTCTATGAACCGCCACAGAAATGCGAAAAGATTCAGTGTTCGCCAGAGTTGTATGTGATGTTGGGTGTCATCTCCATCCTTATCATCCCAATGCAATACTCTGTGTTCAACATGGCAGGTGTGCTGTATCGTTTACTCGGCTTGTTTACCAGGAAATAGGATGGTTTCATGACCCGTTCAACAGCAGGTACTTTTGTGTTCACTCATTCATTTATACATCAATGCTGGAGAATCACTATTTTTTTGGTGTGTTTCCTGATTCTCAAGCATTGTTCATATTCTCCAGTGGTGCAATAGGCTCCAAGCATCAGGGGCTGCAGGGGGATGTCTTGTCATTGATAGTGCAAAGCATAAGCACTTGTGTTGTAACAGCCATGATTGCGATTTGCGAACTGGCAACTGACATTCATAGTATTGTGATTCCTTCCTTGTGTGATTGCACAGAGTTATACCCAAACCAGGTTAATGAGGGGTTTTGGTGCCGATGCCAAGGTATTATTCCTTTTCACGGCAATCGTATCATTGTGTAGCTATTTGTTGATATGTTCCTTCTCATGGCAATCTTATCATTTCGTAGTTATTTGCTGAAATTCTGTGTAATTGTTGTCTGTAGGAAATGTATGATCAAGCGAGCACAATTGTCAGTGATGCCTCTTCTGTTTTTATGCTGTATCTTTCACGTTGGAGCTCTCTTTGTACAGAATGGGACAGCAGAAGTTGGGCTAGTCTTCCAGGTGAGAACCAAAAAAACTGATAGGACCAAAGAACTTAAAGTACCCTCCTCGGACTGACCTGCATAACGGCACTAGACACGGTGGAAGGGAATATGGAATTGCAGCATTGTGAGCTTCAAGTACCCTGCTCGGACTGACGTGCAAATCTTCAGAGATTTGTGCTTGAGGATACCATCTGGCAAGGTATACTTTTTGTTTCCGCGATCAAGCAATCTACACCCCCTGCTTCTGATAATCAACATCAGTTTTCTCCCACTAAAATTAAGTTTTATATTTATAGAGCTCCTTTTACATTACCGTAAACTTCTCTGCTGTAGAACTTAAACAAGGTAAAAATAACTTAAACTGAGGCAGAGTCGATGGCACACAACCAATGTAATCAAAGCTGTCAGTTCCTTAAGAAATGTTAAGCAGTGTAACAACATTTGAATTAATATTAGTGGAACGGAAGTGTGTCTCAGAACAAATTGACTTGGCGTGCTCTCACAAGCTGAAACTAGTGCCCAGAACTCAAAAATATTGGTTGATGCTGAACCGTGTCTTGTCATTACTAAATCCTGACAAGTTTGTTGAAGACTTGCACTTGTTGGGGAAGGCGGAAGTGGGAAATCGACAGTGATATCCTTGATCGAGAGGTTCTGTGATCCCGACTCTGGTGCCATCTTTCTAGACGGGGTTGTTCTGAAGACCCTCAAGCTCAGCTGGCTTGGGCAGTAGATTGGTCTGGTAGGCCAAGAACCCGTTCTCTTCAAGGACACCATCAAAGCAAACATCGCCTGCGGCAAGAATGAGCAGGTATCCGAGGAAGAGATCATCGCTGTCGCCGAGGCCTGCCCACCGATTCATTTCCTCCCTCGTACACGGGTACAGCTGTCGGGCGGGCAGAAGGAGCGGATAGCCATCGCAAGAGCGATCCTGAAGGACCCCAAGCTGCTGCACCTGGACGAGGCGACCAGCGTGCTGGAAGCCGTGTTGGAGCACATCGTGCCAGATGCGCTGGACAGGGTGACTGTCGGGAGGACAACAGTTGTCGTGGCTCACTGGCTGTCGACCATCACTGTGGTCTGCGGCCGATAAGATTGCAGTCGTTAAAAACGGCGTGGTCGCCGAGGAAGGCCGGCACGAGCAGCTGCTACACCTGTCCGGTGGGGGCTATTCGTCCCTTGTTGCCGTGCAGGCTCTCATGAACTGAACACACTAGGAACGATTCTCTTGCTTCGTAGTGGTAGGACGAGAGTACAGAATAGTCCTTGCCGATTTCAGTTGCTTTTTCTTTTTTCAGTATATGAAAATGACCACGCTGTCAACGCAGAAACAAGATAGGCATCCACTCTTTCCTTCCCGAAGGGTAATGGATAGGTCTTTCGTTGATAACTTCCACTCCTTTCACTTGGTTTTTTTGGCACCTCTTTCATATACTTACAGCATTGCTAAGGGCTAAGGCTGTTTCAATCTGCTGAGTGCCCTGTCTTCCATAATTGATCTAGCAATACAAACGCACATGATCCCATAGTACGTATGCCTTCAATTTTTTAGTGATCTAATCTTGACCTTCGAACTCTGATCCAATAGCAAAAAGGAATTAGCAGGGAGGGACTTAGTGAACTAGGTAGGGCCCATGTTGACGTGTACAAAGTCCGATATGGAGGAAATGAGTCGGGACACCATATACAAGCAACTCCCCTTCTATGCTAAGTTAGCTGACTGCTCCTTCGTGGATAGTTGCCTATTTATGCACTGTATAGATTAAGATCTCTCCTGACCTGGTCCACTTAAAAGAATACCTCTTTTTGCAGAATCGATTGCTTGCAATGAACTATATTGATGAGGGTTCAGATGACAAGCTTTATGATGCTCACAGGTCCTTCTTTGCACTATTAGCAATGGATGTGCCATTTTTTATGTTAGCATGATTTGTGTTTCTACATGGTATTAATGCTATTCAGTACTTCCTCTCGCAGTGTCAGACTTTGAGATAGTAGTTACTAGAGGCATATTGCTAATGTTGTTTATGTCTTCACAGTTTATATATTTCACTGCATTTTTTGAGTTTGAGAGCACTTTAGCATAACACTGGTAGTTTTATACGTTTAATTTGCTTACTTTGAGAGCACCTGAGCCAAACACTGGTAGTTCTATACATTTCGTTTGTTGAGTTCTAGATCACCTGATCCAAACATTGATGCTTCTCTATATATATCTGAACAGGGTGAGGCTAAGAGTGCAGAGCTGATAGGCCAGGCCATGGCCGACAACCCTGCATTTGTCGCTTTCAGGTAGATGAAGCTGACAGGGAGATCGTCCATACCATCATAAGCTCCAACAACAAGGTGTTCCTGGACTCCAGTGACCTGCTTCTCGGGCTCCAGGCCTCCAGCAGCTCAACATCGTGGGCAAAGACAAGAAATGAGACTGTTCTCCATGGAAGAAGAGTAATTTTGGGATGAACGAACACTGTAGTTTCCAGAACATGAAATGCGCCCTTGTCTGTGTCTAGGATTCACTCTCACAGAACATGAAATGTGCTCTTGTCAGTGTCTAGGATTCACTCTCACATCACATGAAATGAGCCCTTGCTGTTGCAAATTGCCTTGTGAAATTTGCAGTTGAACTGTCAGATACTTTTGCTGTATGAACCGCTGGGAGAAGGTTTAATAGGAACGGTTTTGTAGCTTATCTCTGGGATGGATGTTTTGGTTGATAGCATCAACTGATCATGCTGGTCTGTCTGGGCAGTTCCAGGCACGTCTGTTTCTGGGATGCATGCCATTGATTCTGTCATCTTTCATGCCATTGCTTCTGTTGTCTCTCATCTTTCATGTTGTCTTTGGATGTGTTCAACTCTGTCACTTCTGAATGCCTTTTGATAGCATGAACTGAATGTATTATGTTTCATGTTTCACCTGTATCATCAGAGTGAAGTTTTTGCAGCTGGTGCTCTGTTATGGCAGAACGTCTGCTTCTAGGGTGTTTATGTGAACGTTCTTTTGAGTTCATCGACGAAGTTCATTGCTTATGCTCTGTCTTGCGTGTTACCAGAACGAGCATGTGGCATCTCAAAAAAAAAACGAGTATGTGGCATTCTTCCGTTCATCACGTCCTGGAAGTGGAACTGCAATGCCCATGGCCCTTGCATAGATAAAAGAAATCTCTGTATGTACGTGGGGCCGTATCAGCTCTGTTTTGTCAACAGGGGGCCCGCGTGTCATCCAGCTACCCCTTCTCTTGCCCGAGTAACTCTTGCAATTTCTGCTCCACTGCTCAAACCGCAGCATCGCACCGCCCCACGCGCCGCCGGCGACCACCGCTACCTCCCGCCGGCGATCACCGCCACCTCCCGCCGGCGATCACCGCCACCTCCCGCCGGCGGCCACCGCCGCACCGCGTCCTTCCGCCTTCCCGCTCCCCTCGGCCGCGGCGCGCCCACGACCTCCTCCACGCCGCGCTCACGCCTACGCGCTCGATGACGGCAGCAACAATGTCGTCGCACCCGCAGGTAACGCACTCCCAACAAGGGCTTTTCTATTTCTGGATCGCTTCATCCACAATTACCTGCAACAAGTCGGCTTAATTAATTCGCAAAAAAAAAGTCGGCTTAATTCCTCGACATGGTTATGAAGAGCACATTGTTACTACTGTAGATGGATTTAGCCACAAATTCTCAGAAGTGTAGTGCCTTTTACTTTACATGTATCTCTGGTACCAATGTGCTTGTTACCAGAACAATGTGGCAAATTCTCATCTATTACAAAAATTCTGACTAATTAGTGAATTTAGCTACACATTCTGTGAATAGTTGGATTTAGTTTAGATTCTCTGCATTTAGTTAAAAATATTGTAGCTACTATGTGGACCCATAACTAAAGTATATCATAGTTTTTGAGTTGGTGGATTTAGCTACCCACTAACTAAATGGGTTGATAATTCTCTAGCTGTCTAGCAGCAGTCAGAGGAGGAAGATAGGCTAATTAAGCATGCTGATTGACGATCCTAGAGTCACAGCTCCTCCTGCAAACTTGCACGGATGGTACTGAGTACTAACCGAGTCAGGTCTGCAGTGGGTAAGCTCCATTAATTCTTAGGAAGTAAAAAATGCTCGATATCTTCTATTTCATACAAACATAAATACATAAACTTGATGAATCTGAACGGCATCAGGTTGCCCAGATACCGATAGCATGCGTGCTTAGGAGCCATTCGGCTTTATCAAACAGTTCACGCACTACATAGAGTATTGTTCTTTCCACTCTTCTAACTATTTTCTGTTTGGGATTTCTGAATTCAGTTATTTGGCAGCTAAATAATGGATCCATAGTTTTTGTTGCAGCAGCTGGAGGATGAAGATAGGCTCAGTACGCTGACTGATGATATTTTATTGTCTATCTTGGGGAGAGTCGGTTTACGTATCGCTGCAAGGACATGCGTGCTCTCTACGCGGTGGAGGCATCTTCCTTGGTTGCTGCCTGAAGTCAACATCGATGTCAAGGATTTCCTATGTGTTCCACACACTGAACCTATTGAGGCAAAGGAAATGGAAGAGTTAGCTATGGTGTCTTTGACCAAAGCAACCAGGAGTTTCTTGGCTGATCAGCAAAGAGAATGCACCATCTCAAGTCTGCACCTGAAGCTCTACTTGACCAACACTGTCTTGTGCGAAATTGGTCCACTGGTAGGTGATGCGATCGACAGCGGTTTGTTGAAAGATCTGGATCTCACCATTCTTGATGAGACAGATCCTTTGGACCGCAGTGATGAGGATATGCTGCAGCGAGCTCAAGAAATCGATAATTTCTTCCGTGCCAGCCCTAGTGTGCTCCACTGCCTCACAAAGCTCTCCCTGCAAAATGCAGGCTTTAACAATTTGGACATGCACCATGTCCTGTTTGACTGCTGCAAGCAACTGAAGCATCTGAGTCTTTGTTATTGTGATACTGGCACCTACTCTGTCTTTAAGATTGATGCAGCAGACTCAAAACTTTGTGTTCTAGACATTGACATGTGCCGCTTTGAGAGAATCGAATTGGTCTGCCTCCCGAAATTGGAGAAGTTCATATGCATTACTTGGATGGCATCTCAGCATGTCCCAGTAACCTTTGGGTTTGTCCCATCTCTCGGAGAATTAGAACTATCATGTGGTGCATCATATTATCGACGCCCATTTAAATTAAGTGAGCTTCTACACGGAACAACAAGCATACACACTCTCACATTGCACTTCCAAGGAGAAAATGTAAGTACTTTTTAATTTCCGTTAGATGGTACTCTTCTCTTTATATTCATCGTCACTGCTATGAGAGTTACTTCATGTACTGTGTTTGTGCATAGTACAGAAGTAAATTCCTTGATAATCACATTTATTTTCTTGCAAACTATTCATTATTTTTTAAATCATGTGATCAGCTTTGGTTGCAACCTGAAATGGAGGAACTCCGCACCGCATTCAACAAGCTAAAGAAGCTCTCCGTGTGTGGCATCTTTGTTGAATTTGACATTTTATGGATGACGGCCTTTCTCGTAGCAGCACCATCTATCGAAAAACTACATATTCGGGTGATGTCTTTGTCCCTATTTCTTTCCTCTTCTCCACATTTGGAGCTTTAGCTTTTCACAGTTTTTACTGGAAAATTGTTGAAATCTGGATTCCAGGTATGGAACCATGCATGCGATGTGGGTGAGTTCAGAGGTGATTTCTTCCGTGACAGAAGGACTCCTCAGTGGGAAATGCGCTTCGATGGCTCCGAGAACAGGCTGCTGAAGGAGCTAGAAATCGGTGGCTTTAGAGCACTAGAGCAACAGTTTACTTTTATAAGATCCATATTGGAGCGATCTCCCAACTTGCAGAAGATAATTCTCTTAGGAGACGACCAATGCGATGAGTGCGATGCTCTTGATGCATCACTTCATCCTTCGAAATTTCCGGAGAAGGATGAGGAAGAAATGGTGGCTGAGAGGATTAGAGACGGCATATTCTCACCAGAAATAATTTTCGATGAAGACTGGTCGCTGAGCATCTGAGATTTCTTGTTAGTACGACTGCACATTTGCACTTTTGTTGACCATGTGCTAAAATGTAATCTTCAGAGTTTATTTTCATACCTCACAAAGATCTTCTTGTGGATTGTTTCATTTTGTGAATTATGCCTTTCTTTGACAGTCTGATTTGTGTTTGTAACTTTCACATTGGGTTCAGAAACAATCTGATTGTGCTCCTTTAGATATAGAATCAGGACGACTGTAAATCGTGGAGGTTGCTAAGCAGTGGTTGTTTTCGCTAAAAAAAATATTTTTGTTTCTTTATTTTCAGAAATAATACCCCAGGCCCCATAATGTGAGGGCTTTCAGCACTTGTTACCCCCTCTATTTTCAGAAGTAATACTACATCTACGAGCGCTTTTTGACGAAATCTCACTTACGCGCAGGAACCACTGGCATAGCTCTAGCATTTTCGTTTAGGAAATTTCCAAAAGTAATATGACCTCGTTTCGGCCGAAGACGATAGGCCCTTGTTGGCCTAGCCCAAGCCCGACATGTTCGTTTTTGAGGTGCAGATGTCGTCCTTGCGAAAACCACGAGTCCACGACGAGCCTGGACGACGACATGCTTGTTGGTATGTTCAGCGATCGATCGATCTAAGCCAGCTAGTAGTCTATGCATTCACGAATATTATACATAAGTGTGAGCTAGCAGCTGGAGCGTGAGCAAGCATCGCCTGAGCATGTCGAACTGGGCATTTGGGATCTCTCCGGTAAGCGGATGGCCGGATGCTCGTACGGTCATCTTTTGAGGCAGGGGCACTTGACGACACTGTCTTGGCAGCTTCCGTGCGTGTGCAGCTTCTTATGTTCATCATCTAAAAATAAATTTACATAAATAAAGTTTTCGATCCGAAAGATATAAGCAATGATGAATCCTCTGCATATTTTACAAAAGAATCTCCTCTAAAAGTAATTACAAGGCATGCTCATCACTAGAACGTTTCAATGTAATGTTAAGTCTAGACATGTAGCACCGATTTGCATGAAATAAACGGAGGGATCGGAGGAGAAACATACAATTAGCGTTGTTCTTCTCGTGGGGTTGACGGATGAGGTTGAAGTCGCCGCAGACGAGCCAAAGCCCGGAGACACAGCGGGAAAACCCACTGTTCATGCTAAAAAAAAGTGTGAGGAGTGGAAGAGGCGAGAGAGAACGTGGCTGGGAGCCTAAAAAACTGCAGAACCAGACCGGTCAAAGGTGGAGGCTTGGTCGATTCGATCTGCCCATCCCAGCTTCTCCAAGGGCGTGTTTGGTAGGCTCTGAGCCATTTGGCTCGCATCGACCCAGCAAAAACCGGTATGTTTGGTTGCCTGTAAGAGATTTGCGTTGTGGTCCAATCGATTCTCAAAGCACCCCTGGGACAGCCCTGGAGGAAAGTCCGAATCGGCAGTTTCCAGCAGGCATATTTCGTTATCGTGCCATTTTGCACGCCCTCGTGCAATGGTTGCACGCGTGGAGAAGCGCGGGAGACACCACGTTGTCTTAGCCCTCGCTCCCCACTCATACGTCAGAGAAGTCTTGGAATTCTGTGGCGCACCTCAACATGCACCACAGAAATTAATTTTTGTAACGACTAAAAAATGTGCGCCAGAGGGTTTTCCTAGTAGTGTATTTATCTATGAATCACTATTTGGCTTGTTGATTTTTTTTAACAATATGCATATATATGCAGATGTCATCTGATAGTGATAGTGATGATGACAAGTACTATGAAATGAAGAAAAAATGGTTTTCCATCATGCACAAAAAATGTCCATCATTTGTTCAGCTGCATCAAACAGAGTTGGGAAATACTATGAGAATTGGGTGATCAAGACCGCGCCTAAGACATCTATCTTAAGTGGGTTTGGATGGTTGCAAGAGACTATTGACACGCTCGGAGAGACTTACATGATGTTGAGAATGAGTGCAAAGGTTTTCTTTGATCGTCATGACATGTTGGTGGAGCGGTATGTGAAAGAACATCTCTCGGTTTATAGTTTTGTATGTTTGATGACAATATATGTGTTACACTGATGTGCGTTGACATAGTGCAGAATATATATGTGGTTGAATTTGTGTGGAGAAACAAATGAAAAGAAGCAGGAAAATCTTCCGAGGCCGGATAATCCGGGGCCGAATATTTCCAGAATATCCGGCCCCTGAAAAACGGCTAAGGACTTTCGGCCGAAGTACCCTGGACCCTGGCCGGATATTTCTGCCAGACCTGGATAATCCGGGGGGGGGGGGGTGGGTAGATAATCCGACCCTTACTTAGGCGGATAATCCGCCCCCTTTCGTCCTGCAACGGCTCAATTTTGGAGGGGTATAAATACCCATCTTCTTCCTCCATCACAAGCTGCTCATTCATCTCAAGTTCATCCACTATTAGAGCCAACTCAAGAAACACAAGAATCACAAGATTTCCTCCTCCAACCATCCAAAGTTCTTGATCTTTGGAGAATCGAAGGAGAAAACCCCGATCTACATCTTCACCGAAGCGATTTACATTTCCCCCTCATTTGATTGAGGGACCCTTTGCTAGTGTTCCATTTGGAAACCCTAGTTGCTTGTAGTTGATTTGTTCTTGTTATTATTGTTGTATTGTTACAGATATTGGAGCCTCCAATTCGGTTGTGGATGTGTGCCCCAAGAACCTTGTAAAGGCCCGATTTACTCCTCGAGGAAATCCCTTAGTGGAAGTGGGCTAGGTCTTTGTGGCGTTGCTCACAGGAGACCTGAGTGAGGCCTTTGTGGCGTTGGTCTGGCCTTCGTGGCGACCACACTCCTCCAAATGTAGACTTACTTCCCATCAAAAGGAAGGAACTACGGGAATCATCTCTGTGTCTCCGCGTGCTCCACTCTTGGTTACCTCTATCCTTATTAGCTCTATTATATCTTGCCTAGCTATATCTTGCTTAGTTGTTTATCTTGTCATATAGGTAAATTCACATAGTTGCATATCTAGAGAATTTACCTTTGTGTCAAGCCTTAATTGAAAAGGAACTAAAAATTGGGTAGCACCTAATCACCCCATCCCGTCTAGGTGCGGCATATGATCCTTTCAATTGCTATCAGAGCCTCGGCTCTTAATTCGGGCTTAACCGCCTAAGAGTATGCCGTACGATGAGATTACGGAAGGGGTCGTGAAGTCGGTCTCTATGGAAGATCTCAAGTTGATGGAAACATCTTTTAGGTCCTCCATGGAAGCTCAAATGGAGAGTATAAAGAAAATGCTTTCCGGGCTTGTAACACTGGTTCCCCCCGTCGTTCCTGTCGTAGAGGAAAAGGATAAGGACGAGGAACTTTTAGTAGAGGGAGATGCTTTGGCCTCACACTCTACTAAAAAGTCCTTGGATGGTGATCACTTAGACAAAATTAAAACCCCTCGCACGTCTCCTAGAACGGGTGATGGTGGGAACTACAACGTTGTTCCTCCACCTTTCCGCTCACCCGATATCCCGGTTCCCCACCCTCATATAAACAATAGGGGTGATCCACCTAAGTTTAATATTGAGGATTTTAGTACATGGAAATTTGAGTTTCGCTCTCATGTTTGCAGTGCCTCCAATGAACTTTGGAGAATTATTATGGAAGGTTACACGCCTTACAACCCCAACAAGTTGACTAGAAGAGAAGAGGTTGATAACCAACTCAACTCTATTGCTTTGACATGATTCAAACAAGTGTGGGGACAAAGGACTTGGCTTATGTTCGGAAATTCACCACCACCAAGGAAGCTTGGGAGGGTTTGTCCATAATGTTCATGGGAAGTGAAAGCATGAAGAGAAACAACTATAGTGCTCTTCGGAACCAAGCCGAAGGGTTCATGAGATTGCCGGATGAAGATCATCGAGAGATGTATAGAAGGCTTATCACCATTGCCGATGCCTTTCGGAATGTGGGTGCCCAACATGTTGATGACTTTTGGATCAAGGACAAGTATATTGATTGCATGATGGCTTTTGAACCCGTTGATGTCAAGAGTCTCCTTGGAAGAGATAGCTATTCTTCACTTACCTCCCAACAAGTGGTGCACGAGATGCAAGCTCTCAAGGTGGCCAAACAAAACTCTCATAACTCTCGCAATCGTGCTATAGGAATGGAAAGAGGTACAAGCCTTGCTTTGACGGTCAATACCGTGGAAGAAGTGAAAACTCAAGAACAATATAGGACCTCTTGGAGCATGTCCTATCCGGAGGATTTGAAATACCAATACCATGACCACATGGCATTCAATGCAAAAACCTTTTGGGTTGATCCATCCAAAGCAAAGGAAGAAAACATCAAGAGAAACAACACAAGTGGGTTCAAGAGCTCGGGCCCAAGATCAAGATTTTGCTTCAATTGTGGTGACAAGCTCCATTTCATCGCCGAATGCCCCTATGAGAATAGAGAAAATCATGCTGGAAGGCTCATTCCCAAAGTCAAGAGCAAAGATTCAAGAGCCCCCAACAAGAAATTCTACAACAAGAATAAGAAGAACAAGAGGCCATCAAGAATTGTTCTAATGACTAAAGAAGAGTATTCTTCCAATGAAAATGATAGTGATAGTGATGAAGAAGAGACCTCAAAGGAAATGGCCGCCATTGCCACCACCAATATTCCCTCTTCATCCCTCTTTGAATCCCCCAATGAGAACCCTCACATCAAAAATGCACATTTCTTCATGGCAAGGTCCTCCTTGGACACATCTATTGTGCTATCAACTCAAGAAGACTACACATCCGGGGATGATGATGAAGAAGATGAAACTTCAAATGGGTTGGTTGCTCTTGCATCCCTCTCCACCAACTCTTCATTACCAACTAAATCCCCCAATGAGGATATTCACTTGAAGGAAGAAAATTGCTTCATGGCTAAATCTTCCGAGGTATCATCTCCTAACCCCACTATGCCCCTAACATTCCAAATGCTCTAGGGGTTGATCATGCTAGCTTAAAAGTTAAACACGAAATGCTAGAGTTTGATGATTTCATCTTTAACTTGAATGGTAACAAAAAAACATGTGAGTGCTCTCATGTCTCGTCTAGCACAACTAGGAGCTATGCTTGATGAAAAATGTAAAATAGAAAGAGAGGACTCTCTAGAACTTGACTCTTTAAGAAGGGCTCTTGAGGAAGGACAAGAAACTATAGTTTCTCCTCTTGAAGAGCCTCAAGATGTGATTGCTAAACTCATTAAGGAAAGAGATCATTCTAGGGTTAAGGTAAAAGTGCTTAAAAAGGAAAAGGCCAAATTTGGTGTTGATCATGAGAAACTTGTGAAGGATCTAGATGAACTAGATAAGTCTCACAAAGCCTTGAAGAGTGAACACTCCCTCCTCTCCAAGTCAAATGAGCAACTTCAAATTGGGCTTGCTAAACATGATGTGCCTAGCTCCTCTACCTCTACTTGTGTTCATGCAAATATTGTTGAGGAAAATGCTAGGTTGAAGGATGAACTTGCTAAAGCCTCCTCTCCCCAAAGTAAGTTACCTTTGGATGACCTCTTGAGTAAGCAAAGGTCAAACAATGGGAAGGAAGGGATTGGCTTTATAGCCAAGGCTAAGAAGGCAAACAAGAAGAAGGCCAAGCCCGCACAAGAAAAGAAGAAAGTAGTCATTGATGGTGATATCCCAAAGGCCAAAACCATTAATGATGATGATGCAGGAATTGCTAATCCTCACTATGTTTTATTTAAAGATTATTATGGTGATGTTTATGCAAAATATGTTGGCCCTTATGATGGTTATATTGCTTGGTCTATTTGGGTCCCAAAGACCCTTGTTGCTAACAAAAGAGGACCCATTGAAAAATGGGTACCTAAATCCAAGAATTAATCTCATGTAGGACTATGCTGCCGGAGGTTCAAAATGGGTACTTGATAGTGGATGCACAAGTCATATGACCAGCGGCAAGAATCTTGTCAAGGAGTTGAGGCCTAATTTTCATGAAATCACTGTCTCCTTTGGGGACAATTCAACATTCGAGGTATTGAGTTTTGGCAAGGTTGTGGTTGCACACAACATTACACTTGTGGATGTCATGCTTGTCAAAACCCTTGGTTACAATTTGTTGTCCGTTTCCGCCCTTGGCAAGATGGGTTTCGCCGTCTTTATTGATAATGATATTGTGGTCCTCTTGTGTAGCAAGACTCTAAAAGTCGCTTTCGTTGGGTATCGTGAAAACAACTTGTATGTGGTGGACTTCTCGGGGGCCACCACGTCAAGTGCGATGTGCCTATTCAGAAAGGCGGATGTGGGTTGGTTGTGGCATCGCCGCTTGGCCCATGTCAACATGAGAACTTTTCAAAGTCTTCACAAGGGGAACCATATTGTGGGACTAATGGACAATGTTTCTTTTTCCAAAGATCGTGTTTGTAGGGCTTGTGCTGAAGGCAAAATGCATTACTCTCCGCACCCAAGCAAGACTATCATCTCTTCCAAGAGGATCTTGGAGCTCCTTCATGTGGATCTTTTTTGTCCTACCACTCATGCAAGTCTTGGTGCGAAGAAACATTGCCTGGTGATTGTTGATGACTATTCAAGATATACTTGGGTCTATTTTCTCAAGAAGAAAGATGAGACTCAACAAATATTCATTGACTTTGCCACCGAGATGCAACGTCAACACAATCTCTCTATATTGGCAATAAGAAGTGACAACGGCTCCGAGTTCAAGAACTACACACTCAATGATTTTCTTAGTGATGAGGAGATAATACATCAATATTCCACTACATACACCCCTCAACAAAATGGTGTTGCGGAGAGGAAGAACTGGACTCTTATGGATATGGCAAGGTCTATGATGGCGGAATACAAATCCCGCTATAATTTTTGGGCCGAAGCCATCTCCACCGCTTGTCATTCTTCTAACCGGCTCTATCTCCGTAAGGGCTTGAACAAGACTCCATATGAAATACTCACCTGGAACAAGCCTAATATCTCATGCTTCAAGGTGTTCGGGTGTAAGTGTTTCTATAAAATCAAAGGAGTTCGTTTATCTAAATTTGCTCCTAAAGCTTTGGAGGGTATCACTACAAGAAAAGTTGTCATAGCCGACGAAGTTGAAGTCGCGTCGTGGTTGCTGATGCACCATGGCCGACGATTTTTGCTCTCTCCGTGGTGCATGTCAATTTTTTTCCTCGTTTTTGAGGCCACCTAGGCCGACGAAAACATGGAAAACGTCGTGTATGGTGACCTGGGACGTGGTGCATTATGAATTCTTAGGTGCGCCGGCCGAGTCAATGCAAATCCGCACTACCCAGGGATGTAGAGCCCAAATGGCAGCCTCTCTAGCATTGTTTTTTTCTCGATCGCGCCATCTCGTTCAATGCTCTTCGATCGAGCCATTTATGATGCAGGATCATGGGTCCCGCATGTCATCCACTATGAACGAAAAGGCCTTTGTGGCGTTGCTCACAGGAGACCTGAGTGAGGCCTTTGTGGCGTTGGTCTGGCCTTCGTGGCGACCACACTCCTCCAAACGTGGACGTACTTCCCCTCAAAAGGAAGGAACTACGGGAATCATCTATGTGTCTCCGCGTGCTCCACTCTCGGTTACCTCTATCCTTATTAGCTCTATTTTATCTTGCCTACCTATATCCTGCTCAGTTGTATATCTTGTCATATAGGTAAATTCATATAGTTGCATATCTACAGAATTTACCTTTGTGTTAAGCCTTAGTTGAAAAAGAACTAAAAATTGGGTAGCACCTAATCACCCCCCCTCTAGGTGCAGCATACGATCCTTTCAGTATGGTCTCAAACATTATTCACCCTTTGTTAGCAGTTATGAGACTCTTGCTATGTTCTTGTGGATCCTGGGGGGGGTTGTGAATCAAATAGAAGAACGCAAAACCGTTTCAAACATTCAGCGAATATTATCCACTGTAAATTTCACGAGGTACTCCTTTGTGTGGTCAAGATGGCATCTCAGTACATGAAGCCCAATGACCCAAATTTTTGCACTGTGCATCCAAGGATCAAGAATTATAGAATGGCATTTTCCACATCTTAAAGATTGCATTGGCGCAATCGATGAGACTCATATTAGGGTTGTTATACCTGAGGATGATCAAGTTAGACACATTGGAAGAACTGGTGCGGTTACTCTGAATGTTATGGCAATATGTGATTCCGATATGCATTTCACTTATGCTTTAACTGGACAACCTGGCGCTATGCATGGCACAAGTGTGCTATATCATGCAATCGATAAGGACTGGACCAACTTTCCCCATCCCCAAAGGGTGAGCTAGCTTTACTCTATTCATTATTACAATTTACAACTAATGTCATGTATCTGAAAACTTATATTCATTATTGCATTTGCTTTGTTCCATAGAGAGAGATATCATGTCCCAGAGTTCCATAGAGGTGTAGCACCAACTACTCACAAAGAAAAGTACAATAAGATCCACTCGGCCAAGGGCAATTGCATAGAAATAGGCTTTGGAGTTTTAAAGATGAAATGGAAAATTTTGCTCAAGATGCTTAGTTACTCAACTGAAACCCAGAAGATGATCATTGCTGCATGTATGACATTGCACAATTATATTGTGTACATGACGAAGAAGACATTCATTTTGATTGTGACAGGGGCCCGAATTATGTGCCAACAATTCCCGAACGGTATAAGCGGTATGCAGTTCCCACAGGTGCATCTGATTCATCAACTACTGAAGCAAGTGGTCGTGACATGGATGAGATTCGGGATCAACTAGCTACCGCCATTGCTCTTAGTTGGATTTGCAAACATATGCAAATGTGGTACTTTTGTTGTTCAGACATGTCACGAATTATCTTTTTATATACATTTTTCTACATGTGTGTTAAGGATTCAGGAAAATATAGAATACATCAGTTTCAACTAAATTCGCAACCTCAAACGGTACAGAATATAGTTTGTTCCTTCGCAACACAAACCAAATCTGAAGGGAAAAAGGAAAAATAATGCTCAGGATCGGCCCCAGTATTTAACACAAGGAGCCTTACGTAGCACTCATCGGTTCAAAGCCCATCATCATAAGCTGGACCGGCTTGGTAACATCCGATGGGCCAGAAATGGCTGAAATGGGCTGGCAGCCCGAAGTTTCACAAAGCAGAACGTCGCTCGTCGTCTCGATCAGGAGAGCGCTTCGCGCGTGGATGGGAGCGGAGCGCCTGCTTTTGATGGAGTGAACATGGCCTAAAGGCTAAAGCTAAACAGTCATTTGGCCAACACATGACTTCTTTTTTGGCCAACATAGACATGTCTTCTTAAATTTGCGCCTGCAATGGGTCGAGTGATGAGGCTTAGCTACCGATCAACCCAAATAGATCGATGATGTCTGCTTTGCTCCGCGCTGACATGAAAACCTCAACTAGAGGCATGTCGCGAATATACCGAAACGCGTGGATCAGCCCATTCTTAGCCCAAACGTGCGGACAACGCTCGCGCGTCCCCGCTTCTACTCTCAGGGCTCGCCCGCCAGTGGCACACTAGCCACTCCTATTCCGGCCACTCACATACCTTTCTTTGGCATACACGAAGCTGCCCAAGTCCTAACATGTGAAGACCGGGTTCGTCCTTGCCTTTAGGCCAAGGACAAGGCCAACACCAACGACTTCGTCTCCCAAGCCACCACTCAGGCCCTCATCTTGATCAAGAACGAGACGCTCGACACTGCTAGGGCCTTGGTAGCTGGTGCTTCTTACATAAGCCCGGTGACGCCCACGACAAGGTCGCCTCTACGACCATGATCTCCAGCGTCACCGGCGGGGGCACCATACATCTTCCAACACGTCCCATCGCCCTCTCAGCTCGACGGATCATGATCGTCTTCTGTAGACGTCTCGCCCTTGTAGAACGGCCTTGTTGTACCGGGCCTAGAACTCTACCACACTCATGTGCAAGGTGATTCAGGCCAGGGAATAGTCGAGAACGGCTTGTGATGTCCAATTATACGTAGGACTAGGACGTTGAGGCCTATTTACACAGGCTGATCAATGGCGCCAGCCAAATGGACGATGGTCTATGGACCGAGCAAGATACCCAACAAGAGGGTTTCCATACTGATGTGGAGCGATGCGGCTGGACGATGCCTGTGACCGGCGTAACCGGCGGTGTCACGGTGGTGTTCGGTGGTGTTCAGCGACGTCACCGTCGACATCATGCTGCTTGTGACCGGCGTGAACGACGGTGTGTCATGATGGTGTACGATGATGTCGTGATATGCCGGTGACCGGCGGTGCCACGGTGGTGTCGGGCTTCATGATGGTGTGGTAAGAACACCATGTTGCAATATAGGTGAGGCTAGGAAAAGCATGCGACCAACCAAACAAAGTGTGTGAATATACCCAAACGGCGCCCCTAGTTAACACAGTGGCTTCTTCTAAAAATAAAGGAAGCATGAAGCGCATGGCACGTCCTTTGCCATTGGCGTCTCCGCCGTCGTGACTCTGCTTTGTTGCAGCCGACTGCCAACACTCACTTGCGCGCGTTACAGACGGAATGAAATTTTCCGACCTACCGAGTGATCTGATCATACCGTATAAGCCAACTACTGTAATTCCCGCGCGCGCGTCGCCGCGTCTTGCTCGATTGACATTACTATTAACGATGATCGTGCAAGAATTGGCACCGTCACCGTGTCAACGACTCGATTTTTCTCCATCTCCATCTCCATCTCCATCTCCACTACTTTAAAAGAGCGAGAGCGTCCCATCCAACCAATCCCAACCCTTCAATTGAAATATCCAAAGGCTGAAATCTGTTGCATCTTTGATGCGAGCAGACCAGCAGACCACGGCTGCTCCACCCCTCCACTAAAAAAAACGCAAACGTGCCTAACCGCACCTCCTGCTCACGATCCATGATTTCCTTTTTTTCCTCAAATCACGTAACTGAAGCTGTGCGCCCGCAGATACAAGCCCTACGCACGCTGATGACAACATCGTCGCCGTCGCGGCCTGTCGCCGCCGCGCTTGTTCCTGCCAGCCGCCAAGCTTGATCCTGCACGATGCGTACGACACCTCGCGCACGGCCGCCTGCTCTGCACCGTCGGGCGCCGACCGCTGCCACTGCGGCGCCATCCACCGTCGTGCCTGCACCACCCTTCCCGCATGGCCGCTGCTCTGAACCACCAGGCGCCGACCGCCACCACTTCTGCGCAGTCCGCCGTCGCGTCCCCTGCACTAGCCTCCAACCGCTGCCAAGGCTTCATCTCTGAATGCTTCTTTTGAACTCTGCAAAATCAAGGTTTGATTTCAAAATTACAGAACGCTGCCATCTACTTTCTCATGTTATCTTGGTATTACTGGTCATTCTGGATTTTTAAACCACAACCATAATTGTTCGATTAATTGTCAGGTACTTTTCTTGGACAGATCATAATGTAATCTTCTAGCCACAATCCATTCCAGAGATCATAATGTCATCTTCCAGCCATAATCCATTCCATGACATACAACCAACAGGAAAGAACAAGGTAATTAACAAGAACCTAAATATGCCAACGTCAATTAACCACCATTTTCTTTGATGGGGTCTGTGTGTATCTTAATGCTCCTACTATCAAGCGATCAACAAGGTAGTGCGTTGTGTCTAATATGTGTCATTGTTACTCTACACACCTCTTACCATCGTATATATTGGGCTGTTGTAGGGTTTGCAACATTTACCTTCCCAAGCCTGTATTCTCACATGGCCAGATGAAAGTTGCATAGTCAACGGGTGTGTCAAGAAATACGAAACGGATTTTGGCCAATCCAAACAAGGAAGTTGATAAATCTGGGAAAAGCACCAAAAACATTATTTGTACAGATGTTTTGGAGGGGTGAGGCAGGTACGCTCTTCTATGGTTTAAGTTGCATCTCTGTTTTCTGATAAATCCGGGAAAAGCACCAAAATCAAGGGGTGTGTAACTACTTTTGATGCTAACAATATTTGTTTTCTGATTGCAGGTCTTAGTTATGATAATCTATGGACATTGAAGATGCATAGCGGGCAGGTGATCATGATTTTCTGAACCTTGTTGTTAAAATGGTTGCAAAACAAGCCACCAAATTTTACAGCCCCAATAGCAACTACATAGAGCATGGCGAAAATAAAAGCCACATTAATATCATTCTCAAGTCATGGAATGTACAAACAGGAAACTAGGAGCATACATCAATCATAATAAAAGAATATGAAGGTAACATGACAGACATACCTAGAAAATTTGCAATTGTTACCACGGTGGCGGACCAATCAAAGCACCATGAAGTGAGCCGCTGACCTGTATCGCCAACAATGGTGAAATGGCAAGAAAATTACATGAGGTCAAACCTGATGAGATAGTTATAGAAGTTTAGCATAGTGTACAGTAAATCATTACCACAAGGCCAGTTTGCACTGATGACAGGTTGTACCATATTGTACAACTAAATGTTATCTCTATTACAGTTCTCCACATTTAGTGATTTCGCCTACAACTGACTAGAATATATACGTAAAACTGCATTCCTTATATTATGTTTGCATCATTATCTTATTTTAGTTTCCTCATATATAGAAATATCCTGACCTTTATTTCTCATTTCTAATTTGCACAGTTGGAATTTTGTTTATGCAGCATATGTTGTTGCAGCTTCACATCCTCATCGCTCAATTAAGGTAAGTGTGGTTCGACTGATAATTTCTTTTACAACATTGGATCTTGGGAATTAAAAGAGCCAACCAGGCTACTGATGCTGTTACACCTCTATATTGTTTAAAGAAATCCTAACTTACTTAGTAGTAAAAGTAAGCTCTTGCAGGGAACGAACGAATCATGTATTTCCACAGCCCAACAAACTCTTTCACGCAGGAGAATGTGAAATGCTTTTGCAGAATAGCACTTTAATTTTGACGGCCCCGTTAAACTCGCCTCTTGAATTCTTTGGTAAATATTGAGGTTCACGCTTTGATTTAGAACAGTTACCAGCAGTCGATGCAGGGTTGATGGAGGCTTTTAAAAAGACTCCGGTTTGATGCCAATTGTTGAGGCGATGACATCAGTAATGCTAGACTGCTTAAATTTCTCCATGTGATTACCCAGACTAGGAAAGTACTTTATTTCACAGTTGAACAATGAACAGCACAATTGTATAGAAAAATAGGCAACATTATACAAGCTCATGACCTGAGTTATCATCTTCTTGGATAAAAAACTCACTTCAGCACACGACACTGAAACTGCTTAAAATATTGTCGGTACAAGAAGTAATCTTGGTACTGTCTATATGTCACACTATCTATCAGTATTGTTTTTCAGTTCATGTTCTTACTTGTATCATTTATTCGGGAACGTCAAAATTCTTAGCTGATAGTCAGTTCATTGCCACTACTGACTCTAGAGTCTAGACTAGCAGGCAAATTGAACGGAGAAAAGAAAAATGGTCAGAAAGTCATATTGGTACAGTGGATGCATGTCCAAACTACCCTAAACCATATACAACTCATTATTGTATTTTTACTTTTATTAACTTTTGATGACGTAGGAAAATGTGCACTCTATGATAAATTGGGCATGGCCATTGCCATGGGTTTGACTCATACAGCCGAAATTAGAAATCTATGAACAACTAAGTGCTATTGATGGACTTTTGAGTTCTCAAGCCGTAAAAAAGCACACTTTCCACATTCATATAATCATGTCATGATTTAAGGTTTTCATACTGATAAGCTGTACACCATCTACATGTAGTTGGAGGGCTTCTAGGGTAGCCTAAACTCATGGTTTACCTTCCCTTTCCTATCATTGAAGAAGTGAATGCTATCTCTCATATCTAAGCTACATATTTTATCATACTAACCAGTTTACCAAGTATTCCTAATCATGAAGTTGCACGAACACCAAATAATCCCATCACCAACAGAGATATGCAGCACACAATATATGCAAGCGAGCTGGTGCCCATAGTATCAAACATGCATATATAGAGTTCCACAACTGACAACTTGATTAGTGCAGTACATGGCACTGCACAAGCTCGCCAAGCATATAAGCAAGCATGATACCAATCCAATTCATGAATCAAAGTACAGTCGAGGGAGTAAATAGAAGATTACCCTTAAGCGTTGGAGATGCACGGAATCGGTAGTCCCGGAGCGGGGCATCCTCGCCGGCGTCCCTCTCGCTCTTGCTGCGATTCACCGGCGCTTGTCCCACGGGAGGAGGAGTCCGGCGCCGTGGAGCCCTCAAACGCCCCACGAATCAGATGGAGACCTCCGCCGGCTTCTAGCTCGGCGTCGTCCGACCTGCCGCGAGCATGCCGAGATTGGCGCCTTCCGCTCTACACGGAATCTCCAGCGCCTCCCCAGGCTCTTCGGTGACCGAAATCTTGCGTGCCGCTGGCGCGAGGAAAGTGCAGCAGCAGCGGGGAGGCAGGGAAGGGGCTGGTCGTGGCGCGCTGACTGCACGAGGAGGGGGAGGGGCGGAACTCGGCAGCGGGTGAGGCAGGGGAGGGGAGGCCCTCGCTCCGGCGATGGGGATGCAGGGGATGGGGCAGCCCACGGCGCCGGCGGCGGGGATGTAGTGGAGCCGGCAGAGGGGGCTTCCGAGAGAGTGGGATGTTGGAGTGAGGTCTGAAGGTGTCCGATTTGTGCTTTTTTCCTTTATTTTCGCACGACTGAGTGATATGTTCGTCTAACACCAACTACACGTACCAAGATCTGTTTGCTTCTAAAAAAATTAAATCTTCTAATATATTTTTGTTACTTTACTTGTTTAAATCTTCTACTTTCTTAGCTTTTTTCATCGCAAAAAAAAATCTACGACTTCCTCCGTCCATAAAAAGTTGTGGGATATTTGTCCAAATTGGAATGTACCTATACACTAAAGTGTGTTTAGATGCATCCCAATTTAGACAAACTTTTGACATCATTTTATAGACAGAGGTAAATTTTTTTATCATTTCAATGGATTAAATAAAAATGCATCATTATTTTTTTATGTATGGCCATTATGTGGTTTGTAGTACTGAATGAGAGATATTTTATCCGACATCCCTAACTATGTATTTAGCTCGGTATCATGATATTCATCATATGTCTCACTATTATTTAAAAATTAACTTTGTTGGTTTGTATGACACAATTCAGGACAAATGTTTTTATTTTTGTTGACTAGGAAATGAATGGTGATGGTGAGAAGTCGAGACTTCGAAGATGGCAAAAGAAGTATGGGTCCCTTGAATTTTGAAAGATGCCATGTGTCGATCATACGTTTCATGCGCAACTTACATTATAGGCCAATGGGACCAATTTAAATGGTTCGTTGAATTAAACTTAGAAAAAAACTACACATAATACATAAATAGGATTTATGAAACATGTGACAAACTTTAAGAGACGTGCATTGCACGTGCAAACTTACTAGTTCTGAAAAAAAACGAAAAAGAAAAAGGTCGGCGCAAGCTTGACCCAGACCCAGGCGCGCGCCTCCTCAAGATCAAGAACAGGGGAGGCAGGGGAGAAGGTATAAAAGGCAAAATCTGGCTAGGGTTCTCGCCCATTTCTCGGCCGGCCGCCGCCGCACCTCTCTTCTTCCTCCTCTCCGCGATTCCGCCGTCTTTCTCCGGCAGTGCCGCCACAGGAGAAGAGGCGGAGGCCTCACAGGGCCGGCGACGTGAAGGCGACGCAGGTCGGCTGGGAAGCCAGCCGACGAACCTCAGCCACGCCGGCGAACAAGCCGCCGTCCCCTCCTCTTTCTTGAGGCGCCTGCAACGGTGACACTGCCCACGCCGCCGGCTCCTCTGCATCCTCTCCCAACTAAGGTACCCACGTCAGGTCCTCCTCTCTGCGTCCGATAGATCCTTGATCGGATTCAAATTCTTGGTCCGATTCGATTCAATTTCGCCTCTGACTCCCGCGCGCGGGCAATTCTCAGGCCTGCCAGCCACGGTGAGCAACCCCAATCGCCGCCGGCTCCTCTTCCGCCTCTCCCAAGTAAGGTACGCATGTCAGTTCATCTCTCTGCCTCCAATTGATCCAGTATTCGATTCAAATTTTCACTCCGATTCGATTCAAATTCGCCTCTGACTCTCTCGCGCGCGGTTGATTTTCAGGTTATCACCCGCCGCCGGCTCTTACTCCTCCTCGTATTCAAAGTAAGTAAGGCACGGAGCTGAGCTCCTCTGCTCTAACTCTGCATCCGTACTCGATTCAGATTCTAACTCTGCCTCTAACGCGCGCGCGTGGTCGAATTTCAGGGAATCCGATAACGACCGGGATTGCGCGCCATATTTTCCTTCCTCCGCCTTACCTTCTACTTCCGGGATTCTTGATTTATATATATGATCGGATCAATAGCAGCAGCGGCAGTACTGGATTCGACCTCCGCAGCGCGAACCAATTTGGATTTTCTCCGCTGTACACTTGATAAATTATTAAGGAATAGCAATAATAATAATCATCCGGCACCTACAGTCGGATTAGGACCCCTCCCCTTCGGACTGGGAGGGGCTGCTGCTTCCGGTGCGGCTATTATTTATAGTAGCGGAATAAGAAGGTGCTAGCGTTGGGTCATCACCAGGGAGACAATCGCCTGCAAAGCTGCAACAATCGTCTTGCGCGATCACCTGAAGTATTTCAAAATAAAATCACTAAAAGAAGGTCACACAGGCCAGCTCATTGGATTTCTCCATGGATGCCAACAAGGATAATAACAGCCCCAAGAGCCAGAACCAAGTAAGTCAATTAGCCCCCTCTTCTTGTATCACGTGTTGATCTCTTTGTTCATATTCTGTTGTTTTCAGTTCTACTGATATTCCATTGTGCAAATAGTAGGTGTATTTTGGACTCATACTATATGCTTAGAACCTGCTCATGAATCAGGCCTGATACTTGAAAATGCGTTATGTTGGCGCATAGCAGCTTTTTCGTGCAATACTAAAACGGATTTTCTTCTTATAGAATCAATAAAACGAACATGTATGTGGAGATGTGTTCTTCATGCTTTTGTGATGCCACTGGAGATCAATTTTTCTTAGCATTCGATTACGGTTCATATGGTACTCTTAGGACTTGGTACTCACAACTCAGCTTGATACTGTACAACTGTTTTAGAGCGCAAAATAAAATATAGCTATATTACAGCTCCTCTGGCACAGCTGCACACAGTATTTGGTACTGACCTTTTCAGGTCTGCAGTGGATGCATTTGTATAAATGATCGGAGATACCACCTCAATATATATAGCCCATTTTATACAAACATAAATACATGACCTTAATGAATCTGAACGGCACCGGGTTGCCCAATTACCGATAGCAAGTGTGCCTGGGAGACATTTCGCTTTGTCAAATGCTAGATTGCTCCTGCCACTCTTTGTAACTATTTTGTTATTTGGGATTTCTGTTATGTGGCAGCTAAATAATGAATCCATAATTTACGTTGCAGCAACTGGAGGACCAAGATAGGCTCAGCAGACTGACTGATGATAGTCATCTGCGGCTTCCCGAAAGATTGGAAGTTGCACAAGCCTCATTTGATTTCTCCTTGGAGGCGAATAATGATATTAACAGTTCCCAGAGCTACAGCCAAGTAAGTCTCTTAGCACCGCATCTGACCTCTCCTTGGATCACATGTTGATGCCACTGCCTCTTTGATCATATTTTGTTTTTTCACCTCTCTAATATTCCACTGTACAAAGAGCTGTATCTTGAACTCATACTACTATAAGTCTATAAATCCAATACTTCAATGGATGTACATGTTTTGAGCCTGAATATGTTTGTGCTCTTTATGAGGTGTGATGCCTAGCAGCTTTTTCTAGGAATACAGAAGTACTAAAATCGAATTCCCTTTTTAGAATCAATAAAATGAACTTTTATTTATGCCCTTATGTGGAGATATGTTCTTCATGCTTATGTGATATACCAGTGGAGGTTTAATTTTCTAGCATTCCAATAGCAGTTACTATGTTACTTCTAGCGCTTGAACCTCGCAACTTATCTTGAAACTGTACAACTGTTTTAGCACGAGGTAAAAAACAGCTCGTTTACAGCTCCTCTGGCACAGCTGTACACATTATGTGGCACTGACCTTTTCAGACATTGATGGATATGAATGGAAACGGGTAGTCCAATTACCGATATTAAGTGTGCTTCGGAGATATTTGGCTTTATCAAACGCTTGATATATTATTGTTCTTCTCAATGTGACTATTTTGCTGTTTGGGAGTTCTGAATTCAGTTATGTGGCAGCTAAATAATGGATCCCCAATTTACGTTGCAGCAACTGGAGGACGAAGATGGGCTCAGCACGCTGACTGATGATATTTTACTGTCTATATTGGGAAAAGTCAGTTTACGTATGGCGGTGAGGACAGCTGTGCTTTCTACACGGTGGAGGCATCTGCCTTGGTTGCTGCCTGAACTCAGCATCGATGTGGAGGATTTCCTATCTGTTCCATGCACTGAACCTACTGAGGCAAATGATATGGAGGAATTAGCTATGGTGTCTTTGACCAAAGCAACCAGGAGTTTCTTGGCTGATCATCAGAGAGAATCCACCATCTCAAGTCTGCACCTTAAACTCTACTTAGTCAACACTTCCTTGTGCGAAGTTGGCCCATTAATAGGTGGTGCAATTGACAGTGGTTTGTTGAAAGATTTGGATCTGACCATTCTTGACAAGACAAATCCTTTAGATCGTAGTGACGAGGATATGCTGCAGCGAGCTCAAGATATTGATACTTTCTTCGGTGCCTACCCTAGTGTGCTCCACTGCCTCAGAAAGCTCTCTATACAAAATGCAGGCTTTGACAAATTGGACATGCACCATGTCTTGTTTGACTGCTGCAAGCAACTGAAGCATCTAAGCCTTTCTTATTGTGATACCGGTACGTACTCTGACTTTAAGATTGATGCACCAAACTCAAAACTTTGTTTTCTGGAATTCGACATGTGTCGCTTTGAGAGACTCGAACTGGTCTGCCTCCCGAAGTTGGAGAAATTGATATGCAGTACTTGGGAATCTCATAATGTCCCGGTGACCTTTGGCTTTGTCCCATCTCTTGGGGAATTAGAACTCTCATTTGGTGCAGCACATTATCAATGTCCGTTTAAATTAAGTGAGCTTCTACATGGAACAGCAAGCATACACACTCTGACATTGGACTTCCAAGGAGAAATTGTAAGTACTATTTATTTTTCGCTAAATGGTATTTTGTTGTATTCATCATGTTGTCACTGGCTCATAGGTATGAGGCTATATGATCGAGTTATGCACTGTACAGAACAAACATAGCTGTGAACTCTTTGATAATCTTATTTGTGTATTCATTCTTCTTTTTTCTTATCCCGTGATCAGGTTTGGTTGCAACCTGAAATTGAGGAACTCCGCACTGCATTCAGCAAGCTAAAGAAGCTGTCTGTGTGGGGCATCTTTGTTGATTTTGACATTTTATGGACGATTACCTTTCTGGTAGCAGCACCATCTATTGAAAAATTAAATATTCAGGTAATGTATTTGTCTGTATTCCTTCCCTTTTCTCCACATTTGGAGCTTCAGCTTTTGAAAAAGAATAGCAGAAAATGTTGAAAACTCATTCCTATTACACAATTGGTCACACAAATACAGGTAGCTGATCAGCATCCATGCGAGGCTGGTCTTAGAGGTCGTATATACAGGGACAGAGTCACTCCTCAGTGGGAAATGCGCTTTGATGGCTCTGAGAACAGGCTGCTGAAAGAGCTAGTATTCGATGGATTTAGGTCACTAGAACAACAGTTTACATTTATAAGATCCATGTTGGTGCGATCACCCAACTTACAAAGGATTATTCTCAGAGGAGACCTGATATGCGAAGAATGCGATGCTCTTGATGCATCACTTCGTAATTTGAAATTTCCAAAGAAGGAGGAGGAAGAAATGGTGGTTGAGCGGATAAGAGGTGGCATATTCATGCCAGAGATAATCTTCGATGAAGACTGGTCACTAATCATTTGAGATTTACTTTATTATGCCTGCAAATTTGCACTTGTGTCGACCTTATGTTGTCGGTGTGTCAAAGAAAGTAAATCTTTGGAGTAATTTTTCATACAGTTGACACAAAGATCTTATCGAGCGATTGTTTTTATTTTGAGAATTATGTACTCCCTCTGTCCCACAATCTCAATACATGTTCCTATACCAAATGACTAACTTTGCACTATAAGGAAGAAATTTGAAATTCAAAGATATACCAGCACCATAGCGTTCCTAACAATTGCATAATTTCTGAATTTCATTAAACCCATGTGTCTGTAATTATTTCATGTTGTTCCATTGATCACCAGATCAAAATCACGAACCAGAAAAGAGAGCACGCCACAAGATTCACAGATATAACTATCATAGACATGAATTGTTGTTCCTTGACAGCAAGGAGCTAAAGGCACTGAAATGCAACAAAATATAACTTCAATTGAACCAACCATATTTGCACCATGAGAGAAGTTCCAGTAACAGCCTCACATCACAATCAACACCCAAATCTATCACAGAGTGTTACAAACAGGCGCAGATACTTTGGGCAGATGAGGTCATAACTTCGTATAGCAGACTAATAACAGTTGTAGGAGTAGTAAAACTGGCAAGCGCACCATGAGTTCGTTAAGTGAGCGAGATAGGAACCAACTACACCGATACCCCTTAATCATCGACAACAAGTTACTCACTCGGCTTGAGGCGCCTCGGCCGCTGCCGCCACCACCGCCAGGGAAGAGAGCACGACACAAGATTCACAGATAGAATTATCAGCAGGGCTAATTGCAACAAACTCAGAAGGCATGAATTGCTCCTTCACAACAGCGAGCTACTAAAGGCATTCAAATGCAAGAACATAGAAGTTCAATCGAGCCATACATTATCAGATTAGAATTCAAATAACAACTATACCACCCAGATTGATCAGATAGGGTTAAACAGACGACATAGATACTTCGGGCACAGAGTTCGGTAGCTAAGAGAGTAAAAAAAACCCTAATAAAACTGGCAAATTACTCCATCAGTTCGGTAACCATGCGAGATAGTAAAAACTCTACCGATACGCCCTTAATCGTCGACCACGTCTGTTCAGTCACTCCGCTTGAGGCTCCGCCGCCACCACCGCCGCGTCAGCCTCGCCCACCGCCGCCGCGTCAGCCGCCCCCGCCGCAGCAGCCGCCTGTTCAGCCGCCACCGCCGCCGGCTGTTCAGCCGCCCCCGCCGCCACCGGTTGAGCCGCCACCGCCGCCGCCTGTTCAGCCGCCACCGCCGCCGCTGCAGCCGCCGCCGCCTCGTCGGCCTCCCTCTTGAGGCGGTCCTTGTACTCGCGGTCGAGACGTAGCAGCTCCTGTTCCGCCACGAGGGCGTGCGCCTCGTCCTCCAGTTCGGGGATGTAGCCCAAGCGCGCGAGGTCCCCCTTTCCCTGCTCCTTGGCCTCCCAACCATCCTTGTGCGACTTGCGCTTACGGCTGAAATCATGAAATCGAAGCAGTATAAGCGATTGAAATCGAAAACCCAGCAAAACGAAATCGTTGCAGAGAAGAAGAAGAAAAGGCAGGTTGGTCGAGGAACTTGCATGGCGCAGGACCGGGGCGCCATCCCGGCGGTGCGCGCGCAGGCGGCGGAGGCTGGGCGCGGGAGGGCTCGTCGGAGGCGGGAGCGGGAGGCGTCGGCCGGGGTGTGGAGACTGGGGATTTGAGAAAGTGGGGAAATGGAGTCGGGGGAGGCCGGTTTATAAGCGGCGTGGGCAGATCTGGACCGTTCGAGGCTTTCGTAGCCGTGCAGCAACCTCATCCAACCGTCGGATCCCTGCCGATGGCTGATCTGAAAATTTATTTCTTGTAGTGCAGGAAAGAAATGAGCGCCAAAAGTGGCGCCTGTTTTTTCACAATCCCGCCCTTTTCTATTTCCCTTCTTTCCCGATGGGTTTTTCTACCGAGATATTTTGCTTTATTATTTAAGTAATATTGACTGGCTTCCACTGTGGATTTAGCACTGTTCTTTGCACATGTAGTTTGTTTTGGACGGCCACATATGTGGATCTATAATCATATTTGTTTTTTTTTTGTGTGTGTGGATCGAACGTAATATATAAGAACACCACTTTACATACAGCAAGTGTACAGAGTAAGAAGTGACGCAACATACTCCATGTAGAGCTACTTTCAGTATGCACTCCAGCGCAAAACTCTTCAGGATTTCAGGTCAAGGTACAACAACAAACTGTTACAAGCTATCAATATCGTTTGTCACGTTAACATTTCGGTACAAGGCCTGGTTACAAACGAACCAACTGCTGTGGAATACAGATGAAGAATCCCGCGCTCAAATGTGCACTTGGAACGAGGTACTTTGGTTTTGCTTGGTCGGTACTTTTCATGCCACCAGTTATACCTGTGAGCACATTGCACAGGTTGTCATGAGAATCCAGCTGAAAGCCTGAGAGTGAATGGAGATTCAGTGGCAGTGAACCACCTTGGTATAGCATGTAAGCATATAACCATGGAAATTCCTAACAAATATAGCAACATAATGTTACATAATGTGGCTACACATATACTGATATGTTCCGAAATCAAGATGATGTGGTACCAATTCTACAATCCTCATCCTCTGATAATAAAAAAGATGAAACAAACCTGAAACAAAGGTTCACTTCAGCACAGCACCTGAACCAAATACGACATCCCCTTCCTCCATTGCTCACATCGCTTTAAACTCCGTGGCATCTGGTTTTCTTGCCTTTCTTTCGAGCCACATGAGCACGTGTGACTGGCCAGTCAAACTCATCTCAACTTTGTGAAGAACACATAAATGTGCCCTATTCACGCAACATTGAACTAAGAAAAAAGCACCTCTTCGACCCTCCAAGAAAAGTAAATGTTGCATAAAGACCCCAAAAGAGGCAGAGCTCTTGTTGGTTGGTAAAAAAAACTTCAGACAAGGGGAAATGTCCTTCGTCCTATGGGGCATTAGTATTACAATCAAAAGTTAAGTGAAACTAAGCCACTTTCAGGGTAAACATGCATGAAAGCCAACTGCTTCAAATGTTATTCTACGATCTTACTAAGAATGTTCCCCTATTACAAGTATTTCTAACATAGGCTGTTAACTAACTTTCTTTTGGCAGAAATTGGTGTACCCAATTGCTATTGAACCGTATTTAATAACAGGAAGGTTTTGACTGCATAAATAACCATCACTATATTTATTACTGTAAACAAGCACAAAGCTGCAGAAAAAGACTGTACCAGTTCCGTCTTGTCCTCGTCAGGATCGGTTGCATCTTCATCGCCATGCATTAGCTCAGGCTAGAAGGAGTTTATCAGATATCAGAAAACACTAGAGTTGTTTTGTAGCCCATTCAGCACTAATAGGGTGTCTATCTTGGCATAGACATCACACTCAAAGATAATATTCAGGAGGGTGAGATGGAGACATGTACCTCCCAGAACTTGACATTCACTTGACATTCCCTGTCCAGACCAAGATGCATCACAATGTCATCATGTAGCTCTTCTATCTCCTTACTGTTAATCCCTGCAATTTTGCAAATCAGATATAGTCCAATAACTGTGGTAGAAAAATGGAGGTCACATTAGAAGTGCTAGTTGTATGAAGGTAGTGGGAGCAGGTGGTATGGTCATTTTCAAACTAATGAAAGTACTTGCAGGAGATCCTCTTTCATTGCACACTAACTGCTTTACTTGTTGGTATGCTGATTGATTGTTATTTGTATAAGGATTCGTTTAATGCATGGTAACAACTGAGGTCTTAAATCAGTCAAGTTCAGAATTCTACTGCATTTGGGTGAGAACAGGTCAGGGCTTAAATTTAATTCAATATCAACGGCTGGTTGACAATTTTGTGGGTGAAAATAGTGAGAAATAAGATATATGAACAGATTTTACTTTTAGAGGTTTATAAGACAGCTATGAGTCCATTAGATGGGAATAAAGGAATACTTCTATGATAGGGAAATTCAAAGAGAAGAAAGACTATTTTAATTATGTTTATAAGTGCATCTTCTACCATATTACAAACTCGCTGTCAAGCTTGGTTTATTTTCAGTGAGAAATTAATTATTCAGTTGTACTATTATGTAACAAGCTGAAGAACAAGTTATGAGTCTAACATACCATACCACACAACTGTCCCAACATATTTGCCAAATAGAAACCAACAGCGCAAAATATCATAATACTACTATCAAGTATCAACTGAGGACCCTGCTGACTAGGTGACTACAATTTACTATTTAAGACTATGAAGTTTTGGTAGCTCATTTGGCAGTGATAGGACGTGTATCATTGGCATCACACTCGGGTGAGATGAAGACATGTACCTCCCAGTACTTGACATTCGCTTGGCCTTCTCTGCCCACATCGAGATGCACTTTCATGTCACTGCATAGCTGTTCCATCTCCTCCACTCTCAATCTCTGCAATTTTGCAAATTACATACATAGGAACAGATGGTACAGTTATTTTCAAAATAAAACTGAACGTAGTACACAGGGAGATTCTCTTTCTTTTGCATACTAATTGCTTTACTCAATGAAGATGCAGCAAGAACTTTGTACAACCAGATTATCTATTAAGTTTAGAAAGTTAAAGAAAGCAGCTCCAGATGAATGTTTCCATTCGAACAAGACTGCAAATCATGTGACGTTGAAGATAATGTTGTGGAAACGGGGCCAATCAAGATCCTAGTGTACCATTATACTTGTGTTGTACAAATATAACAAAAAATGTACAATAATGGTATAACCAGAAATCACATTTGCTTCTGCCAAACTGAAGAGCCAATATCAGTGTCTACAAACTACACACATGGCATACCTTTTCTTTGTAAACATGAAGGCATTTGGCCTCCCAGTATTCAACAACTTTTGCAGTATCAGAGCGTATCTGGGAGTCAATTTGACTTCGCATCTCTTCAAGCTCTGTGGAGGTCTTACTCTCCAAGTGATCCTTTACATCCCACTAAATACTTGCATGTAAGCCTCTCTCTTCCACCTCACGGGGTGGTTCCTCACCATGCACCCTAGCTCAGTCCAAGGCATCTCTTTTCCGAGCCTCATCTAGCTCCCAGTCACACACTACCATGAGTGCTTGATGGTTTCCAGATCAAATTGGTTCTACAGGTGTGAACTTATAGTTATACATGAGCATATAAACATGAAATGAACTTAACATATTACTGAGATCTCCTACCACCATGAGTACTTGATGGATTCCAGATTAAATTAGTTCTACGGGTGTGAACTTATAGTTATACATGAGCATATAAACATGAAATGAACTTACTGAAATCTCCTACCACCATATGGTAACCTCGTTCTGAAGCTTGGTTTAGTTTCAGTGAGGAATTAAGGGTTACATTGTACCTAACAAGCTAAAGAACATGTCCTGAGGTCTAACATACCATATCATTCAACATTTTTTGCCAAACAGAAACTGACAAAGCGAGTATCAAAATACTGTCTAGTGAGGACCTTCCTGACTACAGTTTTGGTAGGTCTTTCAACAGTAATATGGTGTGTGTACCATTGGCATGACATTCAGGTGAGATAAAGACATGTACCTCCCAGTAATTGAAATTCACTTGGCTTCCCCTGTCCAGATCAAGATGCATTTTCATGTGATTGCCTAGCTATTCCATCTCCTTCACTGTCAATCCCTGCAACTTGCAAATTACATATGCTTCAATAATTGTGCAAGAAAAGTAGACCTCATTAAAAGGAGGTCTACTTGTAGGAAGGTAGTGGGAACAGATGGCATGGTTATTTTCAAACTAAAACTCAGAATTAGAGAGGGGGATCCTCTTTCTTTTCCACACTAATTGTTTCACATGTTAGTATGCTGATTGATTGTTACTTGTAAGTAATAGCTTAATTCAGATGTAGGTAGAATTGTGTACAAGGATATGTTCAACACTTGGTGATAATTGAGGTCTTAAATCTATCAGGAATTCTACTGCATTTGTATACTTGTATTTTGGATTATTTTGTTTTCAATAGGACCCTCTTTTTGGAGAATAGGTCAGACCTTGAATTAACTTAATCTGTATGGTGGTTGATGATTCTGCGCGCAAAATTAGTGAGAAACAATATATGTATGAACAGATTTTACTTTTAAAGGTTGATAAGATACCTATGAATCCAGTACGGACTAAACCAATACTTCTATGATAGGGAAATTCAAAGAGATGAAGAAAAACTGTTTAATTAAGTCTATTACTGCATCTCCTCCTAAGGAACATACTAGAGGGAAACATCATAAAAAAAAATAACAAATTCATTTGTCCAAAACCATAACAAAAAAGTTCCAAATGCCTAAGAAATAAGGAGCAGATACACGATAAAAGTGGCAGTGAGGTTTCAGTGTAACCAAGACTACTCTAATGGTGCACTATATATGCACCGACTTATATAACGTGCTAGCGAAATTTACAGTTTATCATACCATTGTTCCCAACTGCTTCTTCTTTTTCAGCTTTGACGGAAATGTCCACCTTTTGTCCTTCAGTTAAATCTTCTTTAGCCAAACAAGGCTGCAAAAGAAAATGTGAACTTGATCATCGTTCTTTAGGTATGTTAGACTAAAGCGACACACTGTAGAAACCTTAGAGCAACATGGAACATTTAAGAATATTAAACATCTATGATCTGCAGTTCCTATGGCTTGTGATTTCATTCATAGACAATCAATCCTAGGAGTGGACCCTACTGAATCAATACTACAGTCATGACCCCATCATACACTGCTTATCATTGACTGAAGGTATCAACTTGATCTACTTACGAGAAGTGTTCACAGCAACATCAGTAGAATAAATATCCAATTTGTCATGCATTTGTACCCTAAGAAACCTAAATAGTCACCAACATCTATTATAAGCATGAGATGTGAGCTGCATCTAGAAAAAACATAATCAACCCCACAACTGATGAATACCAACCTACACCAAGCGGTCCTACAGTAGCAATGCAAAAGATAAACCACCTCCGGACCATCCATAAATATGACTGTATCCAGCGCAGCATACATCTTTGGGGGAAATTCTGAGTGAGTGCACGAAGTACATTTTCTTGCTTATATGTGCTCATCATTGAGCTAGTTTATTGCTTGTATACCTATTATTACCTCCGTAGTAGTGCTTAGCAAGAGCAAGTGATCACAGACTTGTCACTGAACAATCCCAACCTTCAAATGGGTGTAACTGATTCAGAGTAACAGCTGCACCTATCTGCGGAGCTATCGCGGGTTTAGGCCATCTAGTAGTCTACCAGCACCAACCAGACGCCACCTCAAGTTTCTACTAGTAAGGCAAACTATCACTAACGCAATGCCTTAGTATCAGAAGAGGGGAAAAGACTACTAGACTGCTTCTCCGTCAGGTTTGGACCGGCGAAATGGTTCGCTCGGTCTGCAGAACCTTACCAATTTAGCAACCGAAACCCTAACCGGAAACCCAGGAGCCAACCGAACCGAATCCCCAGCCCTACCCTAGCGCACCTTCTTGGCCATGCCCTTCGCCTGGGAATCGCTCACGTCGCTGGAGGAGGAAGGGGTGGCCTTCCGGCCTCGCCGGGGCGAGGACGAGGGGCTGGAGCAGGAGGCGCCCCACGAGTCGAACGGAACGGGGACGGGCTGCGCCGCCGCCGCCGCCGCGAGGAGCCCTCGCGCTCGTGGAGTTTGGCTTGGGTGTACAGCGATGCAACTTATTTTTTCTTTCTGTTATTAGGGGAGAAATCGCGATGCAACTGGAAGAAGCTGGCCATATGGACCGAATTTCGCGGGCCATACCTAGTCTGCGGCATCCCAAGTTCTGTGCGCGTCCTCCGAGATGAGGCCTGCCGGTATGGCTCGTTTATTTTTTTTATGTAATTTTTCTGATTCATAAAATTGGCCCAAAATACCGTAAAGGCCCAAGAACAACCTAAAAGGCTGGAAAAAGCATGCGGGCCAGTCGGCACATATGTCAGGACTAGGCTGCAAGTGTTAGCTATATCATTTCTCAAAAACAAAAAGTGTTAGCTATATCGGGGCAACCGACATACGGCATGTAACCGATCCTAGATTGGACTATGGGACATAGCCCATTATATAAGGGCTAGGAGGAGCCACCGGGGAGGAGATCCATAACCTTTGTAATACCACACATCATTGAAAACCCTAATTCCAATACAATCTCGGCGACTTTAGCCTCTAATCTATTTTCATCGAATACCTTGTTTCTCTAACAAGTCCACGAAACCACCAACACTTTCTCTTTCCTAAAACCGAAGTCCATAATTATGGGCATTGCTGAGGTTGACCCTCGTCATCCTCCTCCTCTTCCACGTCTCCACCTTCTCTCCTCCTCCACCTCTTCCCATTCTCCCTCTAGTGCCCCATCCTCTCCCTTCCCCCGTCGCCTTTCCTCTACCTTCGGTGACGTCGAGCTCCAGCTACTCCCCCGGTGACCACCTTCGAGATGGATGCCTCCTGCGACCTTGGGCTACTTTCTAGCGACCACCTCATCTCCGGCGATCACCTCCTCCCCTACCTCCCTCCGACAACCAACTCCCTCCCTCCCCCCGGCGACCACCTCCTCTCCCTTACTCCCTCGTGTGTGATGCCCACAACCACAGTTTGTGAGCGACGACCAGATCTAGATCTAGTTTTTTTTGAATTATGAAAATTACCGTCGGCGCATGTAAGTGTACATTACCCCTAAGTGTGTTTTGGTAATTAATGACAATCCTCTATGGACTCGTTTCCATTGTGTTTATATGAAGGAATATTTCATAGGTATTTCTTGAAGTCCATATCTTGGATTCAAGTGTGGATGTCATGAATATAATGTTATACCTTTGGTATTGACATCAAGATGATTGATTTGAAGAGAAAAATATGATATGATCAAGAATAAGAAATTAAGATGGGGTTCTTGGGTGGAACTCAAGTTATCCATGCTCTAGCTTATGTGTTAAGCAATGAGTGATCAAGATATTATGATAGAGCATGAAGAGATACGAGGTTGACCAAGACTAAGAGTGAAGATTGAATTCAAGTTGGTCAACACATGAAGCATAAAGATTGTACCACTTTGGATCATGTGATCTTATGGGCGGTAAGCCTTGTCAATTATACTTCATGAACTAACCCGCTATATATGTGCATTTGTGTTGTCTATATGGATTATGTATCTTGTCATGGGTATGCATCAAGAGTATGATCTCATATAGCCCATGAGATAATGGTATCAAGTTTTGGATGTCATCAAGGTTGAGAAGGACAAGTTCAAGATGAGCATATCGAAGATATCATGCTTGAAGCTTGATGCGTGCAGTCGACACGTCCGTTGGGAACCCCAAGAGGAAGGTGTGATGCGTACAGTAGCAAGTTTTCCCTCAGAAAGAAACCAAGGTTTATCGAACCAGGAGGAGCCAAGAAGCACGTTGAAGGTTGATGGCGGAGGAGTGTAGTGCGGCGCAACACCGGGGATTCCGGCGCCAACGTGGAACCTGCACAACACAATCACAGAACTTTGCCCCAACGTAACAGCGAGGTTGTCAATCTCACCGGCTTGCTGTAACAAAGGATTAGATGTATAGTGTGGATGATGATGGTTGTTTGTGAAGAACAGTAAAGAACAATTGCAGTAGATTGTATTTCAGATGTAAAGAATAGGACCGGGGTCCACAGATCACTATTGGTGTCTATCCCATAAGATAGCAGATGTTGGGTGAACAAATTACAGTTGGGCAATTGACAAATAAAGAAGGCATAACAATGCACATACATATATCATGATGAGTACTATGAGATTTAATCAGGACATTACGACAAAGTACATAGACCGCTATCCAGCATGCATCTATGCCTAAAAAGTCCACCTTCGAGGTTATCATCCGAACACCCTCCGGTATTAAGTTGTAAACAACGAGACAATTGCATTAAGTATGGTGCGTAATGTAATCAACACAAATATCCTTAGACAAAGCATCGATGTTTTATCCCTAGTGGCAACAACACATCTACAACCTTAGAACTTTCTATCATCGTCCCAGCATTTAATGGAGGCATGAACCCACTATCGAGCATAAATACTCCCTCTTGGAGTCACAAGTATCAACTTGGCCAGAGCCTCTACTAGCAACGGAGAGCATGCAAGAACATAAATAACATATATGATAGATTGATAATCAACTTGACATAGTATTCAATATTCATCGGATCCCCACAAACACAACATGAAGGATTACAAATAGATGATCTTGATCATGATAGGCAGCTCACAAGATCTAACATGATAGCACAATGGGGAGAAGACGACCATCTAGCTACTGCTATGGACCCATAGTCCAGGGGTGAACTACTCACACATCGATCCGGAGGTGATCATGGCGATGAAGAGACCTCCGGGAGATGATTCCCCTCTCCGGCGAGTGCCGGAGGCGATCTCCTGAATCCCCGAGATGGGATTGGCGGCGGCGGCGTCTCGGAAGGTTTTCCGTATCGTGGCTCTCGGTGCGGGGGTTTCGTGACGAAGACTATATGTAGGCGGAAGGGCAGGTCAGGGGGCCACACGAGGGCCCCACACAACAGGCCGGCGCGGCCAAGGCCCAGGCCGCGCCGCCCTAGTATCTGGCCACCTCGTGGCCCCACTTCGTAAGTCCTCCGGTCTTCTGGAAGCTTCGTGCAAAAATAGGACCAAAAATAGGACCCTGGGCGTTGATTTCGTCCAATTCCGAGAATATTTCCTTACTAGGATTTCTGAAACCAAAAACAGCAGAAAACAGCAACTGGCTCTTCGGCATCTCGTCAATAGGTTAGTGCCGGAAAATGCATAAATATGACATATAATGTGTATAAAACATGTGAGTATCATCATAAAAGTAGCATGGAACATAATAAATTATAGATACGTTTGGGACGTATCAAGCATCCCCAAGCTTAGTTCCTACTCGCCCTCGAGAAGGTAAACGATAACAAAGATAATTTCTGAAGTGACATGCTATCATAATCTTGATCATACTATTGTAAGCATATGAGATGAATGCAGCGATTCGAAGCAATGATGAAGATAATGAGTAAACAAATGAATCATATAGCAAAGACTTTTCATGAATAATACTTTCAAGACAAGCATCAATAAGACTTGCATAAGAGTTACTCGTAAAGCAATAGATTCAAAGTAAAAGCATTGAAGCAACACAAAGGAAGATATAAGTTTCAGCAGTTGCTTTCAACTTCAACATATTTATCTCATGGATAATTGTCAACACAAAGTAATATAACAAGTGCAATAGGTAAACATGTAAGAATCAATGCACACAGTTGTCACAAGTGTTTGCTTCTAAGATAGAAAGAATATGCAAACTGACTCAACAATAAAGTAGAAGATATGCCCTTCGCAGAGGGAAGCATTGATTACTATATTTGTGCTAGAGCTTTTCATTTTGAAAACAAGAAACAATTTTGTCAACGGTAGTAATAAAGCATATGAGTTATGTATAAGACATCTTATAAGTTGCAAGCCTCATGCATAGTATACTAATAGTGCTCGCACCTTGTCCTAATTAGCTTGGGTTAACACGGATTATCATTGCATAGCATATGTTTCAACCAATTGTCACAAAGGGGTACCTCTATGCCGCCTGTACGAAGGTCTAAGGAGAAAGCTCGCATTGGATTTCTTGCTTTTGATTATTCTCAACTTAGACATCCATACCGGGACAACATAGACAACATATAATGGACTCCTCTTTAATGCATAAGCATTCAACAACAGTTAATATTCTCATAAGAGATTGAGGATTAATCGTCCACACTGAAACTTCCACCATGAATCATGGCTTTAGTTAGCGGCCCAATGTTCTTCTCTAACAATATGCATACTCAAACCATTTGATTGTGAGAACCGCCCTTACTTCAGACAAGACGAACATGCATAGCAACTCACATGATATTCAACAAAGGTAAAAGAGTTGATGGCGTCCCCAGAAAATATGGTTACCGCTCAACAAGCAACTTATTAAGAAATAGGACACATAAGTACATATTCTTCACCACGATAGTTTTTAAGCTATTTGTCCCATGAGCTATATATTGCAAAGGTAAAGAATAGAAATTTTAAAGGTAGCACTCAAGTAATTTACTTTGGAATGGCGGAGAAATACCATGTGGTAGGTAGGTATGGTGGACACAAATGGCATAGTTATTGGCTCAAGGATTTGGATGCACGAGAAGAATTCCTCTCAATACAAGGCTATAAACTTCACTGTGATCTTTGCTAAACCCTTATTTTGGGTAGACATAATTTGATCCATAGGTTGGATCAAAAAGGAACTAGAACTATTACACAACACTTAAAAGTTAGCAACTACCTTTGTGTGTAATTTAATTCCCTTATAAATAAGGTAAACCACGAGGGTCTAAAGTGCATAAAAGCCACACATTCTTATTTAAATCATAACTTATTAAATACATGGATTATCATAAAACTAAATCCATTTACATTACAAATTATAGTTCAAACTATTTGAATAAAACTAATTATGATTATTTTGAAACTTATATGATCATGCCTTGGTGAAATCAAGCCCAACTATCCAAAATTGAGAAATAACCTTCAACCTTAACCTTTTCACCAATATCATAATATAAATCCAATCAAATATAATATAGTGACTCATCAACAATAATAAAACCATCCACGAGATATTTAGTAGCAAATGCCACTTGGCTATCCAAAATAAATCATATGAGAGGATAATGATCTATGCCACATGGGATGAAAATATCTACATGACTTGCTTTCCAAGCTTTGCCACCTCATGCTCAAAGGATTGCTATGGATGAGGGCATGACAACCAAGCACCTTACTCATCAAACCAACACAAGAGTCACCACCTATGTGTCATGATACTAGAGCTTTCCCAAGCCTATAAATAGAGCCACACCCTTCATCCATTTGATCATCAAGTACCATCATACATGGGAACAAACACATAGAGCCACTCCATGTGAATTAGCTAGAATCAAGATGAAGAAGCTAGGAGGTGGAGGCATACCACAAGATGCAGGTTTATCAGATTTCCTGAAGAACAAGCTACATAAGATTGCAAGGTAGAATTCCTAGGCAAACCATATATTTAGAGGATCATATCATCATCTCTTGAGTAGGATCTTAGGATATACCAAGATATTGAGAAGTGAGAGAAGTTATAATACTAACCATAGCCATGTTCATACAAGAATATTAGAGAAGTACTAATCCTAGTGTTCAAGTCAATATTTGATCTTGGAGGTGAGAACCCTATTCCTATAGCAATACCTTAGGAAACCAATTCCATAATCATCACAACTTAGTATTAATTATAAACCCTAAGAATCTAGGATGAGTGTGATGAGAGGAATACTAAATTGGGATTAGTGAGGAATGAGTGGATCTTGTCTAATGCATAATCATAACTTGTAGATATAGATGATAAGTTAAACCATATGATTAATAGATCTCATCTATCACATAAAATAATAAGTATATCACTAGTAGTCAACCCCGAGACCAATCCTCATGCCTTGTATGGAGGAGTAACCCTAGCTAGCCAATAAAACATAATCAAAGCTTATACTTATACCCAATTCTGGCTTGTGTATCCTATGGGTAATCCCAAATAAAAACCCTAGACCACATTTGAATCCAAGTACCACTTGGGATCATGAAAAGAACCCTGCCATGCCTCATGCCTACTTATATTGCAATTTAATGAAGAGTATGCAAAACCCTAAAGCCTTTTACATAGGATCCACCCCACATAAAATGATATGCCATAACTTGTGTATCATGGATCACAAGTATAATCCAAGCTAGAAGTTGCTAAAGTAATAATTATAGAGTTTAGTTAATCATCTTCTTAAACCCTTAGGAATAATTCTTCACATAAAATCATGATCCAATCCATCCTCATTTACTATTTGTTAAACCCTAGCCATAATTAAAATATATGTGAACCCTTAATATTGCTAAGTACTAGCAAAATAAAATGTTATGTTTACCATGCATCCGTTATAAATTTTCAAATCAATCAAACAGATTTGGTTCCTAAATTAAATAGGAATTGAGATAAATCCTTAAATCCATATCCATTTTACCATTTTAAATGCACCTCACAAGAACAACAAGTTAATCACATATTAAGTACTTGTTTAAACAACAAAACTATGCAGTGAGCCTTATTATCAAATTGTATTGATATTCAAATAATTTAGAACCTGCAAAACAAAACAGAATTCAAAATTGAATTCAAATAACAAAATAGAAAACAGAAATATAAAAACAGAATTTGAAAAGAGTGAAAAGAGAGGGAAACTCACCTGTCCTGGACCGTGCAGCCCACCAAGCCAAACCAGCAGCAGCCCAATAGCAACTCAGCCCACGTCCAAATACCGTTTCGCGTGCGTCAAGAATCGTGCGAAGAGAAAAGCCTCGTTCTTCTTCTTCCCGGCGATGACAGCGCGACCATGCCGATCGGCGACGCCCTCGTCGATGATAAGCATGAATCCGGACGCCAACAAGACACTCAAGACTTGCACTAATCGATTCGCGTCCGAGCATATCCGGAAGAGAAAGATCCGCATCCGGAAGAACTCTCCGAGGCACCGCCACCTCCCGACCGTCGTCCTCGCCGTGTCGTGGCCTCAGTGATTCCCTCGGCCTATAAATAGGTGGAGATCATCACCGTATAGTCTTTGTTCTTCGCCGCCCTTCAATTCGCTCTCTAGCCCTCTCTACATCTCACTGGAACCCCGCCATGGCCGGCCAGTTCTCCGGCTAACCGTCGATGGAGACCACCCCGGCATCTACCAAGTGGCTCGTTGGAAGCGTCTGGCCGCGTAGAGCATCCTGGAGGAGTCTAGCATCGAGGGAAGCCAAGTTGAGGAAGAATTTCGCCGTTCCTTTTCTCTCGGGTTCGCCGGGAAAGCATCAATCGCCGTCGCCTCCGGCGGTCATCGTCGTCACCGACAACACCAGCAAGTTCACGGTGAGCTTGCGCATCGATAGAATCTACTTTCGCTTCCTGGAACCCTCTGTAGCCTAGATTTGCATCTTCGCCGGAGAACACCGCCGCAGGACATGGTCGTCGGCGTAGCTCCGTTGATCCCCTGACAAAACCAACACCACCACTGTATTCAGTAGCTTGAGGGGAGCAGGAAACACCTAGTAGCCCGTCCTGGGGGGCCATAAAACGGCGGCGCCGTCCTCAGTAGACCGCCGGCGGTTAAACGTCGGTGAGGTCAAACCCGTGGTCTAGGTTGACCGGACCTTGCCGCGTGGCTGCTGAGGTGGACACACGAGGTCCCACCGATCGATCTCGCGGGTATAAATGAATCGGTATATTTAGTATTCCTCTTTGATTTCAAATTCCGAGTAAATTGCTGAGACTTTGCAAAATTCTAGAAAATTCATATCAACTCAGAAACTTATGAATAATATATCAAAATGTTCACAAAAATAAACTCTATTCAAATAAAATATAAAACAAAAATTTGTGTCAAAATAAAAATTCATTTAGTTTTAACTTCTTTAATTATGCCTTTTCATTTATTTGAAATACAAATTGAATTCAATAAATAATTAAGTTCCAAACTTAAATGTTAACTATTCAATAACTAAGTAAAATGTTAAGATTAATTTTATTTACCATATTTGCATTAATTTAATTATTAGTGGTAATTCATAAACCCTAATTTGCAAATTACTATTTTTATTTTCTTTAAATAGTAATAACTCAAGAAAAAAAGTAAAAGCCAATATCATTTTGATAGCTCAACAATTATTTACTTAAACATTCTTAAGTTAACAAGTTAAATACTTTAAAACCTAACAATAATTAGGAAACCCTGAATTCTAATTAAACCCTAACTAGTAATTATTTTAATTCTTAAACCCTCTAAAAATTAATAGCATGTTAAAATTATTAATAACTCTATTTCAAGTACTTAATCACATTAGTTCTAGTACCAAGTATTACTTTAAGAATTGGAACATAATTTAGAAACCTTAGTTTTATTCTAAGTTAGAAACTAGATTCCATTATTTTATGTTTTCATCCTAAATAGTTGCAATCCTAAAACCCTAGGGGGTTTAGCTCATGTAATCATATAAGTTTCATCTATACCTATAGAACCCTAGTAAGAAACAAATGAATACAAACTTATGATCCACTAGCATAAACCAAG